>NC_081182.1:177380366-177512866 GCF_029867415.1 Vicia villosa
GGCAAGACATCAGAAGATGGTCCTGCAGAATCAGAACATGAACTGAAAAGCATCAGAAGATGGCAGTCAGAAGCAAAGCTTTGAAGCTCTAATGGTATCACGCTCAAAGAACTTCAAAGTCTGAAGACAGAAGTTGCAACTGCACCAAAGCTCTATTCTATACATTTTGAGTCCAGAAGAAAGTACAAGTTCAAAAGGCTATAACGTCAAATCTCTGATTGACAAAAGGAACGTTAGAAGCTACAGAAGGCAAAGTCAGTAAAAGTAGTGAAAGCATGGATCGAGGTAGTTGACAAAAGTGTGAAACATTAAATGTAGTGTTGTACTATTCATGCTAAGCATTAAATGCTCCCAACGTCATTTCCTCTCAGCGCCTATAAATAGAAGTTCTGATTCAGAAGCAGCAACAACTCTCACGTGAAAATACGAAAGCGCTGTCAAACTGAAATCAAGAAATGCAAAGAAGAACTTCATCCTCAACCTCACAACTTTGTAATATTTTAGTGAGTGTTACGAACTAGAAACTAAGAGAAATATCACTTGGTGATTACAACTTTATTATAAGCAATCTAAACTCTTGTAATATTTATTTTACATTGATTGTAAAAGGATTTCATATAGTGATCAAGTTGTGGTCTGTAAACTCTAGAAGACTTATATGGTATCTAAGTGGAGAACCATTGTAATCAGTTTGATTAGTGGATTAAATCCTCAGTTGAGGTAAATCACCTTGTCAGGGGTAGACTGGAGTAGTTTGGTTAACAACGAACTAGGATAAAAATAATTGTGTTCTTTATTTTTATCTACCATTTTTTAGAAGTTACACTTATTCAATCCCCCCTTTTCTAAGCGTTTTTCACTCCTTCATTCTTCACCCAAGATTGCTAAAGCTATACACACACATGTTAATGGTCAAGCTTGAAGTTGGTCTTGGTCCTACCTCTTTTCTTCCTCTCATTCACGTTCAACCATTTCTTTCTTATTCTTTCCAAATTCACATTTTTCTACTCTTTCCACAAGTATTGGTATCTAAACAACCCCTTATGTTACTATATAACATGGGTAATGACCATATGCCCTTAATACTTAATCCATTTCACTAAAATGTCATTTAATTGAGCAATATTTACTCATTTTCCATTTGTTGAATTCTAGCCAAATCTTTGGATCTCTACTTACTATAGAATTAGAGAATAAGGATTTTATAGTGCAACAACGCTTAAACTAGAAATAAAAACACTTAAACTACGCCTTTTGATGCATAGAAAGAAAATTGAAACTTCTCAGTAAACTAGTTGAATGAAAGATCAAGTGACTTTGAATGTCACCATGCTTATTAGATATTAAGATATATGAATTAGGGGAGGAGGTTGAAACTCCAAGGAAGATGATCGTCAAAATTTTAAGAAAAGGAGACCAGGATCTTTATTTGAGAGACAATGTTTTTTTGTGGAAATTAGGGGGAATAAGAAAACATTTTTAATTTTTAATGCCAATGTCTGTTTAGGAACCATAAATGAAAGGTGAGGTAGCAAACTTGTGTCCTAATGCGGTTAATTTGAACTTTCAAAACAATGAAGGGGTTTTAATCTACAAGATTAGCACTCTAATGTACAGGTTAATGAAATAAATTATAAGTATTACGTAAGTGATAATGGATATGAATATAAAAAATGGCGCACTATACTCTAATATATCAAAGGGGTTTGAAACTGCTTGCACGTGATGAGGCATGTTGTGGGGAAAACTATGATAGTGGATGAAACATTGATTGATGTATTGGAGGAGGAATTGTCTACTTCGGGATAAAAAGAAGGCCAACCTTCTTTGAATGCCTTTCGATTCAAGATTCAATCGCTTATTTAAAAAATTGTTATTCACTTTTGTCCTTTTTCTACGGGCCTTAAGAAGATCCTATAATGTAATATCTCATATTTTATAAACATGAGAATAATTGAAATATCATGTAGTTAGATGGCATTTTGGTGTATAATAAGGATTTATTTGGAATGTAACTAATGGAACACATGTAATTATTACATAGTTGGAGGGCGTTATAGTCATTTTCCATATGAGTGAACCACTTAAGGACTTGTTTGGTGCCATAACTCATGCTTGTTTTACCAAATATCAGAATTCGAGGGAGAACGATAGAGAGAAACATGAAAGGAAAGGAAAAAGGAAGAATATGAGTTCAAGTTCCATTATCTACTTGCATGTGCAAAGCTTCACAATTTTGGAAAGAAACAAGGATCAAGTAGGAGGATCATTGTCATCATCTCCATTCTCACCATCAATTTAAGAATCTTCATAAATTGTGGAAATCTTAGAGAAGAGGATTTAGGGATTGAGGATCAAGAATTTGGTAAGAGTTCAAAGAGATTGTGGAAGTGTGCAATTCATATTCCTTGATCATCTTCCACTAAACAGGTGATAACTTTCTCTTTGTAACTCATATCAACACGATTCTTAATTTTCTGGAATCCACAAGAAATTCCCTTCGTTTTGCATACTATTTTTGTGTATTGGAGGTCTGTGATAAGGTAGGAGCATGCATTCAAAGATGGGGACCTGATGTTGATTCTGCAGAAAATATCCATACGGGAATTTTGGATTTTGACGGTATAAGAGCGTGTGAAGTGATTTCTGAGCGCTATATCAGGTGGATTCCATTAAATAGTACTCGGGTAGAGTTTGGGTATTCTACATGATAAAGGAATTCAGGCTTACGAGTTTCATTGTGATTACATGCCCTGTGTGTTGTGCATTCTAATTATGACTTGAGTTGGTGTTGATCATGCTCAAATTAAACGTTGCATGTTTAAATATTATTTACGAATCTTGTAATTGCCATGTTGTCTTGCTCTCTATACATGATGATACTTTAGGTTGGATGAATAAGAGTAAGTGTAGGAACATGTTATGTCAAATTATGATTCTATAACTTGTGGTTCTATTACATGTTTCAGAATCTTGTTGGAAGATTGTGAAATTATGATGATAGATATGTTAAATGCATGTTTCAACTGTTGAGAATGATTATGCTTTATGTGGGAAAGTTTAGACGGAGAATGGAATGTATTTGAACTGATATACTGCAAGAAAAATGATATTTTTTGTTCTAGTTCAGTGAGCAATCGATTGCACTACAATGTAAATCAATTGCACAGCTCAAAATATGTAATTTTTTCTTCTGGTTTAGTGAGCAATCGATTGCACCATAGTGTAAATCATCCCTTTACTGTATTGATCATCACCAGAGTTCTGTAACTTGGATTTAGGCGCCGTCAGAGGCATTGGAAAGCTTATGGAAATGGTTATGAGATGGATAAGCTTCCATAAATTTAACATACTCTTAAGTATTACTAAAATCTAAGTGTATATCTTATATCTTGATTAATAAAAATATAATGGTGTGGTAAACCTTAGGATACATATTGTGAAGGATTAATGGAGGTTAACTAACAAGGTTGTGTCTTGGACAAGGTTTACATAATAGGTATTAGGGTAGTAACCTGTGCGATGCTCGTTACTTATAAGTGGTTGTCCTAGAGGTGAGATTCCCAAGGATGCTCCCAAGCCAAATATGAAGGTCCTTCTCGGGTGTAACGCTCGGGATTGATTGGTGCTCCGTAGTTCATGAGTATTCTTCGTGGATGAAATCCCAAGGATGCAAACCAATACCTTCCCATTATCTTTCTCATTATCGAGGATTCTAATTGTGTGATGCGATTTGGAGTAGATTCCATGGTTTTGATGAGTTGAACTGTGTGACGCAATTCCATGAGAATCCATGTTTCCCTTTTTGTCCATAATATTGATTAGTCGAATCATGTGATGCGATTCAGAGTAGAATTCAATGGTTTTAATGAGTTGAATTATGCGATGCTATTCGATGAGGATCCACGTTTCCCTACGGTTCATACTATTAATGAGTTGAATCGTGTGAGGCGATTCAGAGTGTGAATTCTATGGTTTGAGGAGTTGAATCGTGTGATGCGATTCAATGTCAATACAAGAATTCTCTATAGTCCTCGATAATTAGCAATTTGTAGATTGAGAGAAGATTTTCCTTGCAGGTTGAAATGAGATGCTTCGGAACCGGAAAGAATTAGGATTCTTATTAGTAATGCTAGTACAAGACCTTGTAGAACCGAGTGGACCCATAAGATAGGGGAACTCACAGAGATTTAGTAATCTCATCCCATTCATCTTATTATTTTTCAGGTGCTATGCAAGTTTGAGGTTTCTCTAGGTGCTTGGTTCGAGATCCTCATGGTCACATGACGTGAAGACCTTACCTGATATCTTCTTCCGCTGTGTAGTTTTACTTTGTAGACATACTTATTGTATCCATATTTAAGACGATTTTGAAATGTATACAATTTATGTCAATATTCCTATATATTTGTATGTACTCAGTACCAATTTTTAGTATTTAACCGATAAGATTCTAGACACATATTTGTAGGGTATTACATATAACATTATTTGTTTTATTTTTTTTTTGTAATTTAACATATGTTTTATAATTTTAATTAGAAGTTTTATTTTGAATTGAATAATTAAGTTTTCCAAAAAATTCTTTGCAACTAACTATTCAGACAATACAACTGAAACCAATGGACCCATAGATGATACTAATTTTTTATTTTTTAGTTTTATTTTGTTAAGGATCTATTGTTAATTTTTACATAGTCAACTTTAGAAATATTTTAAAAAATGCAATTGTTTATATAATGTAAACATGTTGTTAACCTTTCATCATTCAATAAAAATGGCATTTCATATCAATCATTCTTATGTTTTGGGAATTTTATGCATTTCTTTGGTCATGGTTTCCGGTAAGAGGAATGTCAATTTTATCTTTTAAGTTTCATTTTCCAAAACCAATTTTGTACATGAATATAAATTTAAATATTGAATTGTTCTAGGATTCAATACTAGTTTTGAGAGTCAAACATGAGTTTTTTTCTTAAAACAATGCTTAATTGGTGAAACAGGACCTCCACAAATTTATTGCGTATCATAATGCTCTATATACTGCCCCTCAGATTGCAAAGCCAAAGAATTTACTAAAGGTGGATCATGTCAATATATGTTAGGAGTCGAAATGTGTTGTTGTTTAACGTAATAAATCTAGTGTATTATTGAAATTGTAAAAAAATAAGGAAAGACGTAAAAGATGTCTAATTTTTACATAGTTGTGGTTGAACGAAAAATATCAAATAAGAAATAAGAAGTTATTTTTTATATCACCCCATCTATTTGTAGCATTACATGAAAAAACACCGACTAATTTAGAACTTTGTAACGATTATATATTTCATCCCAAAATATTTAATATTGAGACAAAAATTTTGATGATTTTTCTTCATAAACATTTTAATAAAATATATAACTTGATTTGGGAAAAAATTGACATTTCTTCTCCAATTTAAAGAAAAACGATTTTCATCTCAAATTTGTAGTTTTTTATATTTTTGTATCAACGTCTTCAAATAAGTTGATATTTTAATTCAATATTTAGTAGAAAACGACGTGAATCTTAAAATCATTATTGTGTCTAAAGTTCATATTATTTTTTACATCTCAATTTATTATATTTTATATTTATTTAATGATTATTATCATATATTACAAAAGTAACAAAATCTCAAAGTTATTTTTAGGAAAAACGAAAGAAAAAAATTATAATAGGACCAAACACAAGTAGTAACTAGGCTAATATGAATACAATAGCGAAACAGTTCGTAAAGACCTTCAATTAAAAAGTGAAACAATGCTTAAACTAGAAATAAAAGAACTTAAACTATGCCATTTGACGCGGAGAAAAAAATTGATACTTCTCATTAAACTTGTTGTTGAATGAAAGATCGAGTGACTTTGGATGTCACCACAGATATTGATTTTTATGATATATGTATTAGGGGAGGAGGTTGAAACTTCAAGGAAGATCTCGTCAAAATTTTAAGAAAAGGATATCAGGATCTTTGTTTGAGAGACGGTGTTTTTTTGTGGAAATTAGGGGGAATAAGAAATCATTTTCAATTTATAACGCCAATGTCCTGTTGCAGTTAATTTGTACTTTCAATACGATAGAGGGGGATTTAATGAGATAAATCATAAGTAATATGTAAGTGATAATGGATTTGAATACCAAAAATGGTGCATTTTACTCTTATATATCGAAAGGTTTTTAAACTGCTTGCATATGATGCGGCATGTTGTGGGAAAAATTAAGAGAGTGGATGAGACGCTGATTGATGTATTGGAGGAGGAATTGCCTAATTCGGGTTAGAAAGAAGGCACGCCTTCTTTAAATGCCTTTCAATTTGAGATTCGATCGCTTATATAAAAAATTGTAATTCACTCTTTGTCCTTTCTCTATGGGCCTTAAGAAGAACCTATAACATTATTTGTTTTATTTTTTTTTAATATTTGTAATTTAACATATGTATTATAAATTTAACTAGAAGTTTTATTTTGAATTGAATAATTAGGTTTTCACATATAATAGTTTGAAAGAAAAATTAGTATAGTTTAAAAGTAAAAAGATACAACATAGGGAGGACTAGACCTGATCTAAAAAGAAAATTGAAATAATAAAAAAAGATAAGAAAAAGGGAAAATAAATATAATAAAATTTAAATAATTTTTTTTGAAAATTTAAAAAATTACATAAACTTACTATTATGATAAGGTGTTATGTTACAGAAAAACAATTTGACATGTTATTTTTTTCGCCTAAATTATCATTTTCTAAAAATGAGTTTTCTTTCTCATTTGTATTAGTCGTATATTTAGTGTATGTATCATCTTTATCCATCCATTTTTTTTAGATACAGTCAAAATTGAAACATAGTCAAAATTGAAGTTTTCTCAAAAAGTTATATTTTAAATATTATTTTTAAAAAAGATAATTGAAATTGTTTCAAATTTAAGTGTTCTTTTAATTTTAATATCCAAAATGAAATTATAACAACACGATGAAATAGCTTAAATAATATTTCGAGAATAATTATTCAAGTCAAATTTTCATTTGACTCTTTTTCAACAAAATTCTTTGCAAATGTTCTTCAAATAAAAAACTGAAACCAATAGGCCCATAGATAATACTAATTATTTATTTATTATTTTTTTTACGGGATCTATTGTTAATTTTTACATAGTCCACTTTAGTAATATTTTACAAAAATGCAATTGTCAGTGATGTTTATATAATGTAAACATGTTGTTAACCTTTCATCATCATTCAATAAAAATGGCATTTCATATCTGTCAATCTTATGTTTTGGGAATTTTATGCATTTCTTTGGTCATGGTTTCCGGTAAGAGGAATGTCAATTTTATCTTTTGAGTTTTATTTCCCATAACCAATTTTGTACATGAATATAAGTTTTAACATTGAATTGTTCCAGGATTCAATACTAGTTTTGAGAGTCAAACAGGAGTTCTTTTTATAAAACACTGCTTAATTGGTGAACCGGGACCTCCACAAATTTGTTGCGTCTCACAATGCCCTACAGACTGCCCCTCAGATTGCAAAGCCAAAGGATTTACTAAAGGAGGGTCATGTCAAGATATGTTAGGAGTAGAAAAGTGTTGTTGTTTAGTGTAATAAATCTAGTGTATCATTGAAATTGTAAAAAAATAAGGAAGAAGTAAAAAATGTCTAATTTTTACATAGTTGTGGTTCAATGAAAAATATCAAATAAGAAATAAGAAGTTATTTTTATATCGTTCGAGATTGGTATCCAATCGTAACACTTATTCATTCGAAGATCAATCGCACCATCTACTTGTAGCATTACAAGAAAAAACCCAACAAATATAGAACTTTGTAACGGAAATATATTTCATCCCGAAATATTTTATATTGGGACAAAAATTTTGATGATTTTTCTTCATAAACATTTTGATAAAATATTCAACTTTATTTGGGGAAAAATTGACATTTCTTCTCCAATTTAAAGACAAACGATTTTCATCTCAAATTTGAAGTTTTTTATATTTTTGTATCAACGTCTTAAAATAAGTTGATATTTTAATTCAATATTTAGTAGAAAGCGAAGTGAATCTTAAAATCAATATTGTGTCTGAAGTTCATAGTATTTTTTCCATCTCAATTTATTATATTTTATATTTATTTAATGATTATTTTCATATATTACAAAATTAAAAAAATATCAAAGTTATTTTTAGGAAAAACGAAAGAAAAAAATTATAATAGGACCAAACACAAGTAGTAATTAGGCTAATATGAATACAATAGCAAAACGGTTCATAAATACCTTCAATTAAAAAGTGAAACAATGGTTAAACTAGAAATAAAAACACTTAAACTATGCCATTTGACACAGAGAAAAAAAATTGATACTTCTCATTAAACTTGTTGTTGAATGAAAGATCAAGTGGCTTGGGATGTCACCATGCATATTGATATTTATGATATATGCACTAGGGGAGGGGGTTGAAACTTCAAGTAATATGATCGTCAAAAAATTTAGAAAAGGAGATCAGGATCTTTGTTTGAGAGACGGTGTTTTTTTGTGGAAATTTGGGGGAATAAGAAAACATTTTCAATTTATCATGCCAATGTCTGTTTAGGAACTAAAAATGAAAGGTGAGGTAGCAAACTTGTGTCCTGTTGCAGTTAATTTCTACTTTCAATACGATAGAGGGGGATTTAATCTACAAGATTAACACTCTAATGCCAAGGTTAATGAGATAAATCATGAGTAATGTGTAAGTGATAATGGATTTGAATACCAAAAATGGCGCATTTTACTCTTATATATCGAAAGGGTTTTTAACTGCTTGTGTAACACCCTTTTAAACCCCGCAACAATTTAAGTAAATAATCAGAGTAAAAACATAAACACAAGGGTCCCACAATTATTTAAAAGAAATAAACCAACTATGGTCAAAGTCATGTTTCATTAGTGAATGATTCACCAAAACATAATCATGTTTATCACAGCGGAATAAGAAACATCGTGAATACAACCAAATGGAAATATAGTCCAACACCAAATAAAATAGAGTAATCTCATAAAACTCTAAAACTATCGTTCCCCAGTGTTACAAGATCAGAGCATGACCAACACGACCCAACATAAACGGATAAACTCTACGAGTCATCCTCACCGAGTACTAATGCCGCTACTCCTCAATCGGAAAAATAACAACATGTAAGGGTGAGTCTCGTTCTCAATTAGTAAATATTATGCAATTCATAAGCAACAAGCATCATGATATATCGTTCACCCAATCATACATATTCAGATTCACAACTATTATTCATCAATTCGTACAATAATAGATTACACCACATAACACAGAAATTCATCCAATCATAAAATAACAGAATGCATATGACAAAATTGACACTATGCATGTGGTACCAATAAACCGTGGAATCAATCCACTTGACCGATCTATGCCTCATCGAGATACGGCCCACCGACACAATTTACGCACAATGAGAAATATGTCCACCATCGATCCTAACATCACCGAGATCCATCACCGAATGCATATGAATGAATGGACACACGTATCATACTTAAAAACATCACCGATCACGATGAATAACTCATCTCAACACCACATCACCAAATAAGTATGTACATTTTTCCAACATCATTCAAATAGTCATGCATTCATCACAATCATAATAATAATCATAGCCAATTCATCACCACATCAAATACATTGTCACACCTATTTCACATGGACACAAAGTTTAATTCTCAACAAGTAATTAAATCGAGTTTTAAAGAAATAAAGTAGGCCACTGCCCATATTCATCATATAAAACATTTAATTACTTGCACAACACCCATAACGACACTAAGAAAAGATTCATGGATCAAAAGATACGTCATTTTAAAGTTTTAGAAAAATTCCCGCATAGCAAGGTTCGCTCAGTGACGCGAGGCAGAAGCGAATTCCTTCATACCTCCACTTAGCAGACCTCTAGCGACGTTAGACAGAAGCAAACCAAGTCGGGTCCTCCGCTCAGCGGACCCCCTCCCCTTAGCGGACCTGCGCTTTTACCAAATCTCAGGTCTGCGACAGACCCTGCGATTCCACCTATTTTCAGTCCAATATCGAGTTTAAACAGCTTATACAGACATACAATCATCATACATTCAATCATACACAACCAAATATCATTTAAACTCATTATTAACCAAATAGTTCACACAATTTTCATCAATTCAATCCAAATTATAATACCCTAACCTAACAATCCCAATATCTAATTGAACCAAACCATACATCAATCTACCTATCCCTTAAGACCACATAAGAGATACTAAAAGGAAGAGTCCCCCCTTACCTCGATGAATGTTCTTGAATGCTCTTCTTCCGTTTCACGTTCTTGCTTCTTTCTCTTCTCTTGCCCTTTTCATGTGTTCTTCCTTTTTCTCCCCAAATGGCTCTATTCTTATTTTATGAAAATAAAATAAAAATGAACACAACTTAGTAAAAGGCCCAACCAAATAGCACCCTTCTTTTACTAACATCACCATAAGCCCCATAACTCTTATTCCATAATCTTTCGATTAAATCCAAATTAAAATACTAAAATTTCAATTAATTAATTTAAATCCAAATTAAATTAATAAACAGAAAATATGGGGTGTTATATCTTGCATATGATGCGGCATGTTGTAGGGAATAATAAGAGAGTGGATGAGACACTGATTGATGTACTGGAGGAGGAATTGCCTAATTCGGGTTAGAAAGAAGGCACACCTTCTTTAAATGCCTTTCAATTCGCGATTCAATCATTTATATAAAAAATTGTAATTCACTCTTTGTC
Organism: Vicia villosa; assembly: GCF_029867415.1. Lineage (NCBI taxonomy): Eukaryota > Viridiplantae > Streptophyta > Magnoliopsida > Fabales > Fabaceae > Vicia > Vicia villosa. Next base: position 177,391,201 of record NC_081182.1, read on the forward strand.
CTTTCTTTATGGGCCTTAAGAAGAACCTATAACATTATTTGTTTTAGTTTTTTTTAATATTTGTAATTTAACATATGTTTTATAAATTTAACTAGAAGTTTTATTTTGAATTGAATAATTAGGTTTTCACATATATTAGTTTGAAAGAAAAATTAGTATAGTTTAAAAGTAAAAAGATACAACATAGGGAGGACTAGACGTGATCTAAAAAGAAAATTGAAATAATAAAAAAAGATAAGAATAACGGAAAATAAATATAACAAAATATAATAAAAAATTTGAAAATTTAAAAAATTACATAAGCTTACTATTCTATGATCAGGTGTTATGTTACAGAAACCAATTTGACATGTTATTTTTTTTGCCTAAATTATCATTTCTAAAAATGAGTTTTCTTTCTCATTTGTATTAGTCGTATATTCAGTGTATGTATCATCTTTATCCATCCAATTTTTTAAATTCTCCATGTGATACGAAAAAATTAGGATGGGATCATATATCCTTATTTAATATCATACTTGTGCGAGTATCTGATACTATACTCTATACTCCTACTTATGCATTATAGATACTAATGCATTAACATTTAGTTTGAATTTATTTAAATATTTAAAAAAGCTTTTTTTTCTTTGACGTAAATACTTTCTAATTGATATAACTTCTTTATTAACTTTATTGAGATCTAATCAAATGTAGAATTTATGCGTTGTTTCCTTTAGCTTTAAAATATCTGTGTTTTAAAAAATATCTTTATAAAAACTATTTTTAAAAATATTAAAAGTTTATTAAAATTTGTTTTTTATAAATTGAAAAATTAGATTTGACATTTTATAACAAACATATATTATTGAAGATCAAAACATAGTCAAAAATCGAAATTTTCTTAAAAAGTTATATTTTAAAAATTATATTTAAAAAAAGATAATTAAAATTGCTTCAAATTTAAGTGTCCTTTTAATTTTAATATCCAAAATGAAATTATAACAACATGATGAAATAACTAAAATAATATTTTGAGAATAATTATTCAAGCCAAATTTTCATTTGACTGTTTTCAAAAAAAATTCTTTGTAAATGTTCTTCAAACAAAAAAATTGAAACCAATGGGCCCATAGATAATACTAATTATTTATTTTATATTTTTATTTTTTTACGGGATCTATTGTTAATTTTTACATAGTCAACTTTAGTAATATTTTACAAAAATGCAATTGTCAGTGATGTTTATATAATGTAAACATGTTGTTAACCTTTCATCATTCATTAAAAATGGCATTTCATATCTGTCAATCTTATGTTTTGGGAATTTTATGCATTTCTTTGGTCATGGTTTCCGGTAAGAGGAATGTCAATTTTATCTTTTGAGTTTCATTTTCCATAACCAATTTTGTACATAAATATAAATATTAACATTGAGTTGTTCCAGGATTCAATACTTCTTTTGAGAGTCAAACAGGAGTTCTTTTTGTAAAACACTGCTTAATTGGTGAACCAGGACCTCCACAAATTTGTTGCGTCTCACAATGCCCTACAAACTGCCCCTCAGATTGCAAAGCCAAAGGCTTTACTAAAGGTGGGTCATGTCAATATATGTTAGGAGTAGAAATGTGTTGTTGTTTAGCGTAATAAATCTAGTGTATCATTGAAATTGTAAAAAAATAAGGAAAGATGTAAAAAATGTCTAATTTTTACATAGTTGTGGTTGAATGAAAAATATCAAATAACAAATAAGAAGTTATTTTTTATATCGTTGGAGATTGGTATCCAATCGTAACACTTATTCATTCGAAGATTAATCACACCATCTATTTGTAGCATTACAAGAAAAGAAACCAACTAATATAGAAGTTTGTAACAGAAATATATTTCATCCCAAAATATTTTATATTGGGACAAAAATTTTGATGATTTTCTTCATAAACATTTTGATAAAATATTTAACTTTATTTGGGGAAAATTGACATTTCTTCTCCAATTTAAAGACAAACGATTTTCATCTCAAATTTGAAGTTTTTTATATTTTTGTATCAACGTCTTCAAATAAGTTGATATTTTAATTCAATATTTAGTAGAAAACGACGTGAATCTTAAAATCAATGATGTGTCTGAAGTTCATTGTATTTTTTCCATCTCAATTTATTATATTTTATATTTATTTAATGATTATTATCATATATTACAAAATTAACAAAATCTCAAAGTTATTTTTAGGAAAAACGAAATAAAAAAAAAATTATAATAGGACAAAACACAAGTAGTAACTAGGCTAATATGAATACAATAGCAAAACGGTTCATAAAGACCTTCAATTAAAAAGTGAAACAATGCTTAAACTAGAAATAAAAGCACTTAAACTATACCATTTGACGCAGAGAAAAAAAATTGATACTTCTCATTAAACTTGTTGTTGAATGAAAGATCAAGTGACTTGGGATGTCACCATGCATATTGATTTTTATGATACATGTACTAGGGGAGGAGGTTGAAACTTCAAGGAAGATTATCGTCAAAAATTTTTGAAAAGAAGACCAGGATCTTTGTTTGAGAGACGGTGTTTTTTGTGGAAATTAGGGGGAATAAGAAAACATTTTCAATTTATAATGCCAATGTCTGTTTAGGAACTATAAATGAAAGGTGAGGTAGCAAACTTGTGTCCTGTTGCAGTTAATTTGTACTTTCAATACGATAGAGGGGGATTTAATCTACAAGATTAGCACTCTAATGCAGAGGTTAATGAGATAATTCGTAAGTAATGTGTAAGTGATAGTGGATTTGAATACCAAAAATGGCGCATTTTACTCTTATATATCAAAAGGGTTTTTAACTGCTTGTGTATCACCCTTCTAAACCCCGTAGCAATTTAAATAAATAATCAGAGTAAAAACATAAACACAAGGGTGCCACAATTATTTAAAACAAATAAACCAACTATGGTCAAAGTCATGTTTCATTAGTGAATGATTCACCAAAACATAATCATGTTTATCACAACGGAATAAGAAACATCATGAATACAACCAAATGGAAATATAATCCAACACCAAATAAAATAGAGTAATCTCATAAAACTCTAAAACTATCGTTCCCCAGTGTTACAAGATCAGAGCATGACTGACACGACCCAACATAAACGGATAAACTCTACGAGTCATCCTCACCGAGCACTAATGTCGCTACTCCCCAATTTGAAAATGACAACATGTAAGGGTGAGTCTCATTCTCAATTAGTAAATATTATGCAATTCATAAGCAACAAGCATCATGATTATATCGTTCACCCAATCATACATATTCAGATTCACAACTATTATTCATCAATTCATACAATAATAGATTACACCACATAACACAGAAATTCATCCAATCACGAAATAACAGAATGCATATGACACAACTGACATTATGCATGTGGTACCAATAAACTGTGGAATCAATCCACCGGACCGATCTACGCCTCATCGAGATACGGCCCACCAACACAATTTCCACACAATGGGAAATATGTCCACCATCAATCCTAACATCATCGGGATCCATCACCGAATGATTATGAATGAATGGACACACATATCATACTTAAAAACATCACCGATCACGATGAATAACTCATCTCAACACCACATCACCAAATAAGTATGTACATGTTTCCAACATCATTCAAATATTCATGCATTCATCCCAATCATAATAATAATTATAGTCAATTCATCACCACATCAAATACATTGTCACACCTATTTCACACGCACACAATGTTTAATTCTCAACAAGTAATTAAATCGAGTTTTAAAGAAATAAAGTCAGCCACTGCCCATATTCATCATTCATCATATAAAATATTTAATTACTTGCACAACGCCCATAACGGCACTAAGAAAAGATTCACGAATCAAAAGATACGTCATTTTAAAGTTTTAGAAAAATTCCCGCACAGCAAGGTTCGCTCAGCGACGCAAGGCAGAAGAAAATTCCTTTAGACCTCCGCTCACCGAACCTCTAGCAACGTTAGACAGAAGCTAACCAAGTCGGGTCCTCCGCTTAGCTGACCCCCCTTCGCTTAGCGGACCTGCGATTTTACCAAATCTCAGGTCTGCGACATACCCTGCAATTCCACCTATTTTCAGTCCAAAATCGAGTTTAAACAGCATATACAGGCATATAATTCAATCATACACCACCAATCATCATTTAAATTCATTATGAACCAAATAGTTCACATAATTTTCATCAATTCAATCCAAATTATAATACCCTAACCTAACAATCCCAATATCTAATTGAACCAAACCATACATCAATCTACCTATCCCTTAAGACCACATAAGAGATACTAAAAGGAAGAGTCCCCTCTTACCTTGATGAATGTTCTTGAATGCTCTTCTTCGGTTTCACGTTCTTGCTTCTTTCTTTTCTCTTGCCCTTTTCACGTGTTCTTCCTTTTTCTCCCCAAATGGCTCTTTTCTTATTTTATGAAAATAAAATAAAAATGAACACAACTTAGTAAAAGGCCTAACTAAACATAACCCCTCTTTTACTAACATCACCAGAAGCCCAATAGCTCTTATTCCGTAATCTTCCGGTTAAATCCAAATTAAAATACTAAAATTCCAATTAATTAATTTAAATCCAAATTAAATTAATAAACGGAAAATATGGGGTGTTACAGCTTGCATATGATGCGGCATGTTGTGGGGAAAACTAAGAGACTGGATGAGACGCTGATTGATGTACTGGAGGAGGAATTGCCTAATTCGGGTTAGAAAGAAGGCACACCTTCTTTGAATGCCTTTCAATTCGATATTCAATCACTTATATAAAAAATTGTAATTCACTCTTTGTCCTTTCTCTATGGGCCTTAAGAAGAACTTATAACATTATTTGTTTTATTCATTTTTTTAATATTTGTAATTTAACATATGTTTTATAAATTTAATTAGAAGTTTTATTTTGAATTGAATAATTAGGTTTTCACATATATTAGTTTGAAAGAAAAATTAGTATAGTTTAAAAGTAAAAAGATACAACATAGGGAGGACTAGACCTGATCTAAAAAGAAAATTGAAATAATAAAAAAATATAAGAAAAAGGTAAAATAAATATAACAAAATTTAAATAAATTTTTTTGAAAATTTAAAAAATTACATAAGCTTACTATCCTATGATCAGGTGTTATGTTACAGAAAAACAATTTGACATGTTATTTTTTTTGTGCCTAAATTATCATTTCTAAAAATGAGTTTTCTTTCTCATTTGTATTAGTCGTATATTCAGTGTATGTATCATCTTTATCCATCAAATTTTTTAAATTATCCATGTCGTACGAAAAAATTAGGATGGGATCATATATCCTTATTTAATATCATACTAGCGGGATACCCGTGCTATCGCACGGGGCCATTTGGATTTAATAATATGTGGACAAGATCTATCTTATAAAGTTATTCCGTATATATTTAAACAATACACATATTAATTGGATGACTATCGGAATAAAAATTAAACATGTAGTATGTTAAATAATAGTTAACGATGTAAGAGCTAATAATACATCCAAATTTTAGCTCTTTAACTAAAACAATAATTACACGTCGCAATATGTCATTTGTCAGTTTTTAAATTTGTTTTAATGATTATAAACATTGACATAGTCACAAATATAAACAAAAAAATATGTAGCAACCTTTATGCATTGATAAAGTAATATAACAACACTATATTTATACTTATTTGAACAACAATTTTACAACTTCCTCACCAAACGGATGGCACGTAACCCATTAATTCTGCCAGGTGTACTCCATCACCTCACTGATTAACCCTATAAAAGCCAATTACCATCCTTCTTTCTTCCTTTTTCTAGCTTCAAACTTTCTGAAACTCCTCTCTTCTGAAAAAACCCTTTATTACTGTCTAGCCTGTATTTCTGGGACAATACATATAACACTTTTCACCTCCCATGTGAAATGATAACCCGTACATTCTTTGACATAGCTGCCATATCTGGACTTCCCCTACAGGAGAAACCTTCGACCCTTATCAGGATAGCGAAAACTTAATTAACTTTAATGTAAAAAATACTTCATTCAATTCCTCTATCACATTTTTCCATACTCAAGGAGAAGATGTTTCCAACATAGAGCATATAGCATTTCTAGGCTTATGGTTATCCAAATTATTCTTTTGTTGCAAATCCCTGCAAGTGTTTACGGTGATTTCCGGTAATCAACCGCTAGTCCTCCAAACTATAAAATATACTTTGGTTACTCGCAGGATCGACTAGATTGATCCTAGGACATAGTCAAACAATTGTCTTTTGATATAACTTGGTTCATACTTGTTTGTTCTTGCCTCAGAAAACTTGTTTGTGATATGATCGTACTACTTATTCATGTGAAACAACACTTGCTATACATGTTAATATAACTTCGACAAAGAAAACGTAAAAAAGCATGTAAACTGCAGAAATATAAAGTACAAGAAAGTAACGTGCAAGAATGTTAAGTGCAAAAACGTAAAAATGCTTCGAAATGAAAGTTAAACAAAAAGATAAATGAATTGAAAAGATACTTGAATAAAGAAAGATACAAATGTATTTAAAATGGTGTTGGTGTCATATGTACATTTCTCAGCGAACTCGTTCTCTAAACACTTGATACTTGAGTGATTTGTGAGTGATTTGTACAAAATGAACACACAGAATCCTAACATTAAGACCCTTATTTATACAAATTTTTGACCCTAACGGTACTACACTAATCTGATGCCACGTTGCTCACATGAATCCCTGGGATGCCATCTGTCCTTGTTCGGTTACACGGACTATTTCGAAATTCAAATCCTCCCGCCTGAATCCTCTTTCGATACGTGGCAATGTGATCAGAACCGAGAATGCCACGAAAACACGTTAAGCTTCAGTATCCTTCGTGTTTCGCAAAACGTTTAAGTCTTATAGACAATTCACTTCGATTCAGCTCCAATTTCTAATCATCTTTACTCCAACTTAAACAACATCCTCGAAACATGGCCATCAGTAGTCATTTTTAATCTCAGAAATGGTCATTAGTAACCATCTTTCTTCGACTCCTAACTCTCCAAAGAAAATCTTCTCTAAATGAAATCTCCAGCCAACAAATTGCCCCCAATAAATGCCTGTTTTGAAAACAAGAGAAATAGGCGTTTCTTGTTATGATGAGATTTCATTTTACTCACTTTTAGAGTTCCAAGACAACTGACTAACGTCATAATCATTTATGACTCCACTTTCAAAACGTCTTGTCATTTTCAAAAATGTCTCCTCAGAACTTACATTCCCACGGTCTGTCATTACTTTATGATCATTACTCCTATATATTAGGAGTAAGGCTACCAACTGTTCAACCGTCATTGGATTAAATCAACGGTTGCCGCGTGTCCTTTGACCTTTACCCAAAGGATTTGAAAGGGTTTCCGTTAAACCTTTAAATACTTAAACTTTCATCCTCACATAACCTTCACTTCTATTCTCCTGCTATCATCACAGAAAAGAAAAACCCTTTGGTTTCGTTTAAACCAATTCTTAAAGCAATCTCATCCATGGCGTCTTCTTCAACTTCAAATGTTCTCCAACCTATTCAGAAGCTTCAAAATCCTACACACATAGGGAATCAACAACACATTCCAGAACCGAACGCCACAGAGACTCGTGCTATCTACGCTTCTCAGGTAATCATTCCTTTTGAACTTTGTGGGAAAATTCATGCTTTCATGGATCCTTTACCTGGAGGAAATAACCCTTCTATGGGTAAATTTTTCCCTTCTTATTACAAAACTAGGCCCTTGGTTAGCAAGAACAAAATAGATGAAGATGGCCACCCAATCTTAGCTAACACTGATAATGCAGATGACACTCCAGTTGAAGCCACTATGACCTTAGAAAAAATTAGATTAAACTATGTAACCAATTTCGTGAAAGTCTTTAGGTCAATCCTTTTAGGAAAAGATCCCGACTTGTATTACGCTTGGCTAACTAAAGTGGAAAAACAAAAGGCTTCTTTTTGGCAACAATTAGGGATTTATGACCTAATCCAGTTATCCAAAACAGGTTTAGAATATAACCAAACCATGCTAGTAGCGTCAGTTCATTTCTGGGATGCTTCTCACAATACTTTCCACCTTTCGTGTGAAATGGTTACCCCTACCCTTTTCGACGTAGCCGCTATCACAAGGCTTAGACCAACTGGAGAAACCTTCGATCCCAACTTCATGGATACTGACACCATCCACTTTAATGAAGCAACAGTCACTTACACTGCTTTTATCCAAAGATACCATGTCCAAACGACCACAGAAGTCACAGATGAGGAACACATTGCATTTCTAGCACTCTGGCTTTCGAGATGCGTTTTTTGTTCTAGGTCTATACAAGTAGCAAAGAGATGTCTTTGTATGGCTAACCAGATAAATGCTGGGAAAAAGTTAAACTTAAGCCAATTAATTCTATGATTTCTCTACGAGAACCTTGGTGAAGCAACAGACCTTGTTAAGAACTACAAAACAGGATCTCTTCTCTTTGCTGGTCCCTTATGGTAATTGCAGTTATGGCTCAATGCTACCTTCGAAGCTTATCTCCCATACAAAGGTATTGTAAATGAAGAAGATCCGTACATAAAAAATCGAATGGTAGAAGGAACTAGATTGGCTCTCCTGACTCCAAAAGAAGAAACAGGCAAGCTTCATGAAACCTTCTTAGCATACATGATGATGTTCACCAAACGGTATCAATTTAGCCCCTCCATGGCTCCATTTGTGCAAAGGAAAGTGGGTCCTGAGTGGTTTACTCGGGAATTTCCAGCAACGTCTTCAGATCAACAAGCTGAATCCATGGTTATCTGGGAAGCCTTCCTTACCCCAAAGCTGTTATATCACCGACTTCGATCTCCCAAAAGTCACTGCTGTCTTCTTTGTTACCAACCAAATCTGGTATCAAGACAATTTGGATTGGTTCAACTGAAACCAAAGTGTATGTACGACAAAAGGAATCACATGTGTCTACACACTTTGTATCTAGCGGAAGATGAATACGAATCTAAAATCTCCAAATATGTTGACATCACCACTCTCTCTTCAATCTCTTTCGAACTTGCTTTTTATTCTTCCATAGATTTTTATCAATGGTGGACAGACTACTACACTATGCAAATCTTCGATGCTGAGAGCCTTACTCAAGAACTAACTGAAGCTTTTGCTGATGTGCAGGCTAACTTCCATAAAGGTACTTCAACTCACATTAAAGAAATCCAAGCCTTTCAAATTTTTTTTGAAACTATCTATAGGCCTGATGATCTTAGTCGGACCGTTCGTGAAGCTGCGATCACTTTATGTGAAAAGTTTTCTGCCAAACTGGATAAGTTGAAATTGCCCACGTATGTTCGACCTGTACTACGTTATGAAGTGGCTTTCGAACTTAATCCTCCAAAATTCCCTCCACTACCTAGTGCTGATTTTGGTGTGGCTCTAAGTCCTCCTTTTCCAGATTGGTTTGTGTGTGGGAATGCCATTAAAATCCTTCAAGAACAATCTAAAAAACGCGTTGAACGAGTGGTCCCGACTAAGTATACTCTGGATACTTTCAAAGGACATCTTCATATAGGCCTTGAGCATGTTCGCGTCTTAACTCCAATACCTGGAGGTTGGGGTTTAGACAATCCTTCGACTAACTTTCTTTCTTAACTCACACACTGATTTCTGTCTTGTTCGCAGTTGTTACTCGAAAGAAAAGTATCAAAGAGGCCCCTGCACAGAAAGGCGCTGGAGCTTCGAAAAGCACCAAGACAAGTGGGAATGACTCCGCCACTATTGGCAAAAAACTCACGGTATATTCATACCTTACATTCTGACTTGTGTAATTTTATGAATATTATTTACTTTACTTACTGTGTATTTCCAGAGTTCGAAGCCTCTGACCCCTTCAAAGCGGAAAGTTCCTTGCACCAATATTTCAGATGATGAAGATAAATCTCCTCCTCGTTCAAACAAGCAGCAAAGAAAAGACAGAAGGCTACCATTCCTTTTGCTAAAGAAAAGGAATCTGGAACTTCGAAACTTACTTGATCGAGTGATAAGATATCTTCTGATGAATCACCTTTAAAGGTCGCTTGTGCTATTCCCACTCTGGAAAGCCATAATTCGAGCCCAGATAACGTCCCAACCAAGGTACTTGGACCTTATAACATAATCACCTTTTATACTTAACTTCAACAACCAATTTTATTTCTTACCTTGTTGATATAGGATGACGTGGGCACCACTACTTCTGATCTCAACACTTCAAACCTCAGCACTGATCTTGGGAACCTTCAAGGTATGCATTTGTCCCTTTGATTGACAAACAACTCTTTAATGGTTTCTTGTCTTAACAAACTTTGATTTACATAACAGGTGTCCCTCAACGTAAATCTCCTGTCCTTTCTGAAATCCTCGAAGATGCTCAACCTATTGCAAACATCGTCTCCCTTGTCCGTGCTGAGGAAAGTCATTCGAATGACTCTTCTCCACTTACCCATCGAGATGAAGACATGGAAGAGATCCCACAAAATTCAAATAGTGGCAACATAGCCAACCAGCCAATCGAGAGCGAAGACACTATCTCTGAACATGAAGATGAAGATGAAACTTCTAACTCGCCTCCTCCCGGTAATAATGAAACTTCGACTCTCGGGAATATTGTTACTCCTGTGGCTACTCCGAAGCAGACCATCGCAGTGCTTACTTCCACAGATTTGGAACAACTCAAAGAGACTAATCCCGTAAGCTTTCTCAAGGCTATGATGAATGCCAAGGGTATTTCGCCTATCCGGCTCGGGCCTTCTTAGACTGTTTTGACGGACGGTGGTAAGGAGAATGACATTCCAATGCTCCTTCATCAAATATAGGAAAATCTCTTTGAGACCAATCTTATTGAGACTCTAAGCAAGGACTCCACCAGCTGTTATGATTTAATCACCCTTTTGAAGAAAGTGGATCTACTCCAGGTCTCAGACGAAGTCTCCAACACAATTGTCTCGCTGATTTCTCTTCTAGATCAACTTCGAGCTGATAATCTCCGCAAACGGGATGTTGATGAAAAACTCAAGGCAAAAATGATTTCTCACAATTCTTCGTGGAAAGATGCCAACGACGCGACAGACAAAGCTAGCGCCCTTGAACTTGAGAACACAAAACGCCAGGAAGAGTACAAAACTTGTGAGAAGAACATCAAATCCTGGAAGAAGAAAACTAAACGCTTCGATAAGAAATTAAGCAACGCTAAATCTCGTCAAGAAGAGATCGAACAAGTTCAGCAGCATGAGTTGAACGAAGTGGCGCAGTCAGGAATTCAACATCTTGAGGTGGTACAGAAGTTAGTGCCAGAGATCAAAGAATTGAACAAACAACAAGCATTAATTGAACGTCGTCTGACGCTGTAGGCTTCTCAATACGCCAAAATGAAAGATAGTCTCCCTAAGGACTTTTACTAATTGTTCCAACTTATGTAACATCTTTTAGTTTAGCACTTTTTCTCTTTTGTATTGAAAATTAATTCAGGAATCTATGCATACTTTTCCTTCCAATTATCTATATGTTATATTGTGCAACTATCATAAATAATATTTTAACCATTCTTAAATTGTCAAAAATTTATTTATTATTTTTGACAGACTCATGATGACCTTGATACTGTATCTATGTGGCATAATCACGCCTCACAGCCTCTTTAAGCCTAGACTTGACGTTTCCACTCCCTTAGCCGCAACTGTCATAAAATGATGACATCACTTTTCAAAAACGTCTATTTGAGACGTGCGTGTATCAGTTTCTGAAATGATTACACTCCAACTTCAAAGGCGGGAAACGGCGAACTCCATAACTTCTCTTGGGAAAACCAAACGCAGTCCAATCAAAACTTAAAGATAACCATTCCTTTAAGGCCAATGTACTCTATATAAGGCTTAGTATTCTACTCATTTCTTCATTCTCTCACAAAACTCTTACCAAAGTTTCTTCTCCTCCCCTTATACTCCTTCAAATACAGAGTTAACAAAAAAACTCTTTTGTACTCTCTTCTTCACAATGACGCAACCCTTGACTCGCACTACCATCAGGTCCTCCATTAAAAAGGAATTCAAACTCTCTGTGAAAGAGTTTGATGAGAACCATGTAATGTAACACCCCGTTAATTCTTGTTTATTAATTTAATTATTATTTTTAATTAAATTATTAGAATTAATAATTTTTGGGAATTATTTGGAAAATGATGAAATATTGGCATTGGGCCTAGAGTGGTGGTTAGCAGTAAGGGGCTGTTAGCTAAGCAAGCCCATTATAATATTTTATTTTATTTTTCATAAAATAAAAGGAATTGGGAAAAGAGGAGGAGAAGAAAAGGAGACAGACTCTGAGAAAGGAAGAACACGTGAAAGTAAGAAGAGCCTAAGGGGAAGAAATCTTCGAAGATTCAACTCTGAGGTAAGGGGGGATTCTTCGGGTTAGTAATCCTTATGCGATTGTAGGTAGTAGGATTGATTAGGATTGTTGTCTATTTCAATCGTACGTGTCGGGTTTGAGAATTTGTTAGGTTTTGATGAATTTGTATGAATTACATGATTCTGTTAATACCCACGTTATATGCTGTTAATACTTGTATAAAACTTGTCTGAAATATGTGATGATGTGAAAATTGATGGTATTTGTGTGCTATGTTCGTATGTACCTGAAATTGGGGAAATGGGATAGGGTAAATGCTGTCAAAATGGTGAATTTGGTTGTGCAGGTACGTAGGAACCGGTTCCCATGTGGGACGAACCGGTTCCCCCTTGTAAAAACAGAGAGGTATGGATTCTGGGTTGCTGGGAACCGGTTCCCAGATAGGGACAACCCGGTTCCCCATAGTAAAAATCAGAGACGTGATTTTGGATGCAGCCAGGAACCGGTTCCCACGTAGGGACAACTCGGGTTCTGCAGCATATTTTCTAAAAATGTTTTATCTTTAAAAACCCGTAACTTTTGATCCGTGTATCTGTTTTATGTGCCGTTTTGGGCGTTGCGAAGCTAATGAGATGCTTTATTTGATAAAGTGATGAAATGGGCAGTGGCGGACTTTATTTTAAAATTCGATTTGATTGTCGATGAATTGGAATATAGTATATGTATATGTGTTTATTTATATATGATTATTGATGCATGTTTTGTATTGGTGATGGGATTATGATATTCATTGGGTGATGTTGGTTTATAACATGTCGTAAATGAATACATGTTTTGTGATTATGTTGTTGGGTTGTTTTAGCAATTTATTACATGGTGTGTAATGATGATAGATGTAACGATGTATGATGATGGTGATGATTGATGATTGTGAATATTAATATGTTGTTAATATTAATATGTTGGTTATGGTGAACGAATGTGAATGATTGAATGATGCCTATACATGTACATACTTGTTGTGACGTTATTGGTACGAGGTGATAAGCGATGTTAAGCATCAGAATGATGATGATGTATGATGATGTAAGTATGTGTCATGTGTGCATTAATCATAAATCATTTGCATTGGAAGGCTAATTCCCATTGTGCGGAGATTAGCGGGAATTCATCGTGTGCCCATGTGGGGTGTGAGCGATGAGGCAGTAGTCGTGTGCCCATGTGGGGTGTGAGCGACTAGAGGGCAGTATCAAAGAGAGAAGTCCTGTGAATGTGATTCACGAATTTTGGTACCACATGCATAGTGTCAGTTGAATCATATGCATTGGTTATAACATGATTGGATGAGATCCAGTGTTATGCCTTGGTGTGTTTACATGATTGATGTATTAAGAAGTTTTTGTTGATATAACTTGATTGTTTGATGGAATGAGGAGTTGTGGGCCGTTGGCCAAATATTGTTGAATTGATGCTTGCTTATTGTAATAATTTCCTACTGTATGTATGTTGGATGGATGATAATTGCTATGAGATTTTATTGCTTATGATTGTATAATGGTTATTAATTCGAATGAAACTCACCCTTACTTTGATGATTTCAGATTAAGGATGTAGCGGCGTCTTGACTGGGTGAAGATAGCTTGTAGGCTAGCCCGTAGTTCGTGTCGAGTCATGCTCTGATTGTAACACTGGGATCGATTAGTCTTAGCGTTACTTGTTATACATTGTTGCCATTTTGGCTATGAATTTATGTATTGATTATTTGTGTTGAGATGTCTCCTAATACTGTTGAATTAAGTTCCGTTGTGCTAAACACATGTTTGATATTGGTTAATTTCTAATAAAGCATGACAATCGGCTTGATGTTTTTATTTATTTTAATAATTGTAGCATCCTTGATGTGTTATTACTCTGATTATATTATATTTCCGCGGGGGTTTAGAAGGGTGTTACAATAGTGGTATCAGAGCATAGTCGATTGTTGTGACCAGAGTCTTGTTGTTAATTTTCCTTTCGGTATGCGACAGGTGTGTGAAACACTGTCGGTACATAGTGTATTCTAACTGTTTTCCTGCAGAAGTGGGACTGAGACTAGTGGGGGAGAAGTCATGCTTCTCGGATATCTCTCAGATGCAAGATGATAGAGTGATGCGTAGGGCAGTAGTACAAGAGTGTGGAGTTATTGTTTTCTGAAGTGAAGGTGACATGGGCAGAAGACTGTGGTTGTTATTCAGTCGGAGTGTCTCGGAGTAGATGATGGTTATTTCTGAGAAATGGAATTTCGAAGTTGTGATGCTTCAAGTGCTACTGATGGACACTGATGTTGTTGTGTGAGTAGCCCTATGTGAAAGGTCGTTGTTGAAGCAGTGATTAAAGGAAGTATTGTCGTAGACCTTGTCGTAGGATTACTAGTAAGTAATTGAGATGATAGTAGAGGTTATCGATGTTGTTGAGAAAGTTTCGAAATGCGAGTAAAGCAAAGAGACGAGTATGATCTCAAGGATAAGAAGGTTGATGATGGCGTACATGAATTTGGTTTCAGGATGTTGCGGAAATCGAACTTCAGCGATGAAATGTGTTGTTTAAGTTATAAGAAGTTTGGAAGCGAAGAGATGTGATAAGATGATGTTAATAATGAGATTAATTTGAAAAGGATGAGTTTTGGAGCAGAATTTCCGTAAGCAAATCGCAGGAAGATTGCTGAATCGTTATGAAACTTCAAAAATTCATAACTGGAGTTCTGGACATCCGATTTGAGTTCCATTTGAAGCGTCGGAAAGCTAACGAGATGAACTTTGTTATAAAAATGGTTGCAGCAGCTATAACATATATAATTGTGTCAGGATGATGTTAGAAAGAGGTGAAGTTACGGTTACACTTGTCCTTAGCACTAGACTGGTTCATTGGTACCGCACGAGACTTCAACGTCAGAGTTGAACGGATTGAAAGAATAATGAGAAGGCTTGTTTTGAAGCAATTTTAGGAATAGGTGTTCCAATTAAGGAGTTCTGGAGATATCGTATAGAGTGTCGCAGCATGGCGTCGGTGTTGCATTTTTGGATAACAATTAGAAAATTCATGTCTTGAGCTCTGAGTGTCGGATTAATGTACCGTTTGAACCCACGAAGAGGAGAGATTATGTTCTACATTGTGGAAGAGTTATAAATACCATAGACTGGTCCTATGAGGAAATATGATGATGTCGATTAAAGAAGCATGAACCAGTGTTGAAATAGGAATGCTTACTACCGCGATTGTTTGAAATGAGGTTGAATAGAATGTGACGTGGATGGATAAGTTGATAAAGATGATTTAAGTACCGATGGATTTGAGTGATGAGTGAAGTAGAAGAGAAGGTGAAAAAGACTTGAAACTGTTTGTAGTATATTGTGATGCGTCACTGATGGGTTTGGGTGGTGTATTGATGTTAAACCAGTAAGTAGTAGCTCATGCGTCGAGACAACTCAAGGAGCATGAAGGGAATTATCCGACCCATGACTTAGAGTTGACGACTGTGGTTTTGTTTGTGGCGACATTATTTGTATGGTTCGAGATTCGAAGTGTTTAGTGATCATAAGAGTCTGGAGTACCCTTTTGATCAACAAGGGCTTAATGTGAAGCAATAGAAATGGTTAGAGTTTTTGGATTACCATCTTGGTGAGGAAAAATGTTGTGCCAATGCACTGAGTAGGGAACCTCTAAAAATGTCGATGCTGATGGTGAAAGAGTTGGATTTAATTGAGCAATTCAGATAAATGGTGTTCTTGACGAGATTAGAGAAAGTCAGAAAGCTGATGTTGAGTTGATCGATAAGTCGACCTTGAATTACCAAGGTAAAGACAGTGAATTCAGAATTGACGAGGATGGTGTAATGAGGTCTAGAAGTCGCGGTTGTGTTCCAGATGTTACCGAGTTGAGAAAGAATATTCTAGAAGAAGGACACCATAGAGAATTATTAGACTGTGACAATGTTAATGAGTTTGGGTGCAAACTCGGAAAAGACACTATTATGTAGTAACAACGGTTTATGCTTAAATATGATTGTCGGCTATCTATTGACAAATTCAGGACTTGATCACCCTTAATCTCTTGTTGATAGTAGGCGGAATCATATAGATGGTATGAGATTGCTTGTTACCTTAATGGTATAAGATGTGATGAAGGTTGAGAGGTGAGAATAACCACTCACCATATTGTGGGAACTTATGAGGAAGTGAATATGAAGGAGTGCAAAGTATTGGACGGTGACTTAAGACGAGAAGTCGTAGTCGTACAACGAAAGTATGATGTAGAGTGGTGTTATGAGTGCTACTCGTGAGCAGTGAGGAATTAATATGTCGGAATCCTACATAGAGAATATGTGTTGATCTATATGTTGGGTTTAGAATCTCGTGGACGTAAGGATGTCGTACCAAAGGATTAGGACCCTTTTGAATAATTGCCGAGACGATGAATATGTTGTTATGGTTGTACGTAGTTAACGAGTATGTATTCGGAGAAGTTAAGACGAAGAGTTGATACTACGCGATGCTATAATAATCTAGTGATGTTGTAAGGTGTCACGTAGAGTTCTAAATGTAATGAGGGATTATACTCTACGAAGGACGAAGTTGATTTGATTCTTAGTGGAGAGTGGGACTCAGTTGAGCTATCTTGTAAGCAATGGTATATTGAGGATGATGAGCTATGTACTTATAACTACTGATGTGTGCTTGTTCCGATAGTGGGAATGTTTTTAATAGATGAAGTACCTCGGGAATTTGCTTTGAGTAAGTGTAAGTATTACTTTATCGCTCAATTAGAAGAGTGTGCCTAAGGTTAGTACGTGGGTAAATGGAATCCATTACTACAGTGTTGATCAGTTGCGATCATGCCATGGATTGTGTAATTGTATTGTTCAGTTATTGAGCGTATTGTATGGATCGCACCTCGAAGTTTCATTGTTTGTTAACCGTTGGAGTTATAGCGAGTGGTACACCTGGGATGGTCAAATGCAACGTAAGAACTGAGATTGAATGCATGAGATATGCTTATGTTGGTTATGTCAGATGAATTTTGAAACTCGACTAAGAAGGTGTTAACGGAGAATGGGAGAGTCAAATGAAGGACTCTTAACTGGGACTTTTCACTTGAAGTATGTTTTCGAGGACGAAAACTCTTTTAGTGGGGGAGAGTTGTAACACCTCGTTAATTCTTGTTTATTAATTTAATTATTATTTTTAATTAAATAATTAGAATTAATAATTTTTGGGAATTATTTGGAAAATGATGAAATATTGGCATTGGGCCTAGAGTGGTGGTTAGCAGTAAGGGGGTGTTAGCTAAGCAAGCCCATTATAATATTTTATTTTATTTTTCATAAAATAAAAGGAATTGGGAAAAGAGGAGAAGAAAAGGAGACAGACTCTGAGAAAGGAAGAACACGTGAAAGAGAGAAGAGCCTAAGGGGAAGAAATCTTCGAAGATTCAACTCTGAGGTAAGGGGGATTCTTCGGGTTAGTAATCCTTATGCGATTGTAGGCAGTAGGATTGATTAGGATTGTTGTCTATTTCAATCGTACGTGTCGGGTTTGGGAATTTGTTAGGTTTTGATGAATTTGTATGAATTACATGATTCTGTTAATACCCACGTTATATGCTGTTAATACTTGTATAAAACCTATCTGAAATATGTGATGATGTGAAAATTGATGGTATTTGTGTGCTATGTTCGTATGTACCTGAAATTGGGGAAATGGGATAGGGTAAATGCTGTCAAAATGGTGAATTTGGCTGTGCAGGTACGCAGGAACCGGTTCCCATGTGGGACGAACCGGTTCCCCCTTGTAAAAACAGAGAGGTATGGATTCTGGGTTGCTGGGAACCGGTTCCCAGATAGGGACAACCCGGTTCCCCATAGTAAAAATCAGAGACGTGATTTTGGATGCAGCCAGGAACCGGTTCCCACGTAGGGACAACCCGGGTTCTGCAGCATATTTTCTAAAAATGTTTTATCTTAAAAAACCCGTAACTTTTGATCCGTGTATCTGTTTTATGTGCCGTTTTGGGTGTTGCGAAGCTAATGAGATGCTTTATTTGATAAAGTGATGAAATGGGCAGTGGCCGACTTTATTTTAAAATTCGATTTGATTGTTGATGAATTGGAATATAGTATATGTATATGTGTTTATTTATATATGATTATTGATGCATGTTTTGTATCTGTGATGGGATTATGATATTCATTGGGTGATGTTGGTTTATAACATGTCTTAAATGAATACATGTTTTGTGATTGTGTTGTTGGGTTGTTTTAGCAATTTATTACATGGTGTGTAATGATGATAGATGTAACGATGTATGATGATGGTGATGATTGATGATTGTGAATATTAATATGTTGTTAATATTAATATGTTGGTTATGGTGAACGAATGTGAATGATTGAATAATGCCTATACATGTACATACTTGTTGTGACGTTATTGGTACGAGGTGATAAGCGATGTTAAGCATCGGAATGATGATGATGTATGATGATGTAAGTATGTGTCATGTGTGCATTATTCATAAATCATTTGCATTAGAAGGCTAATTCCCATTGTGCGGAGATTAGCGGGAAGTCATCGTGTTCCCATGTGGGGTGTGAGCAATGAGGCAGTAGTCGTGTGCCCATGTGGGGTGTGAGCGACTAGAGGGCAGTATCAAAGAGAGAAGTCCTGTGAATGTGATTCACGAATTTTGGTACCACATGCATAGTGTCAGTTGAATCATATGCATTGGTTATAACATGATTGGATGAGATCCAGTGTTATGCCTTGGTGTGTTTACATGAATGATGTATTAAGAAGTTGTTGTTGATATAACTTGATTGTTTGATGGAATGAGGAGTTGTGGGCCGTTGGCCAAATATTGTTGAATTGATGCTTGCTTATTGTAATAATTTCCGACTGTATGTATGTTGGATGGATGATAATTGCTATGAGATTTTATTGCTTATGATTGTATAATGGTTATTAATTCGAATGAAACTCACCCTTACTTTGATGATTTCAGATTAAGGATGTAGCGGCGTCTTGACTTGGTGAAGATAGCTTGTAGGCTAGCCCGTAGTTCGTGTCGAGTCATGCTCTGATTGTAACACTGGGATCGATTAGTCTTAGCGTTACTTGTTATAAATTGTTGCCATTTTGGCTATGAATTTATGTATTGAGTATTTGTGTGGAGATGTCTCCTAATACTGTTGAATTAAGTTCCGCTGTGCTAAACACATGTTTGATATTGGTTAATTTCTAATAAAGCATGTTAATCGGCTTGATGTTTTTATTTATTTTAATAGTTGTAGCATCCTTGATGTGTTATTACTCAGATTATATTATATTTCCGCGGGGGTTTAGAAGGGTGTTACATGTAACACCCTTCTAAACCCCGCGGCAATTTTAAAAATTAATCAGAGTATAAGCATATGCACAAGGGTGCCACAATTATTTAAAATAAATAAATAAACTAAGGTTAAAGTCATGCTTCATTAGGAAACGGTTCACCAAAACATAAATCATGTTTATCACAGCGGAATACTAAACATCATCAAATACAACCAAATGGAATCATAATTCATCATCAAATAAAATGGACAGTTTCATAAAAACTTCTATAACTATCGTTCCCCAGTGTTACAGATCAGAGCATGACCGACACGACCCAACATAAACGGATAAACTCTATGAGTCATCCTCACCAAGCACTAATGCTGCTACTCCTCAATCTGAAAATGACAACATGTAAGGGTGAGTCTCGTTCTCAATTAGTAAATATTATGCAATTCATAAGCAACAAGCATCATAATATACCGTTCACCCAATTATACATATTCAGATTCACATCCATTATTAATTCACACAATAATAGATCACATCACATACTACAGAAATCCATACAATCATATTATGACAAAAATGCATATGACACAACTGACACTATGCATGTGGTACCAATAAACCGTGGAATCAATCCACCTAACCGATCTACGCCTCATCAAGATACGGCCCACCGACACAATTTCCACACAATGGGAAATATGTCCACACCAACGATCCAAACCTCACCGGGATCCAACATCAATGCATATGAATGAATGAAACACATATAACATACTTAAAACACCCTAAATCACGATGAGCAACTCATCTCAACACCACGTCACCGAATAAGTATGTACATGTTTTCAACATCAAACAAATAGTCATGCATCCATCACAATCAAAATAACAAATCACACCAATTCATCATCACATCAAACACATTGTCATACCTATTTCATATGCAAACAATGTTCAATTCTCATCAGGTAATTAAATAGAGTTTTAAAGAAATAAGGTCGGATAATACCAATATTCATCGTTCAACATATAAAACATTTAATTACTTGCACAACACCCAAAACAGCACTAAGAAATGATACACGGATCAAAAGATACATTATTTTGAAGTTTGGAAAAATTCACACACAGCAAGGTTCGCTCAGCGGAGCAAGGCAGAAGCGAAACCCTTCAGACCCCCGCTCAGCGGACCTCAAGCGACGTCAAACAGAAGCGAACCACGTTGGGACCTCCGCTCAGCGGACCCCCCTCCGCTCAGCGGACCTGCGATTTTAGCAAACCCCAAGTCTGCGATAGACCCTGCGATTTCACTCCCTTTTCACCCAAAAACGATTCCAGACATCACATACAGGCATACAATCATCATATATTCAATTACACACCATAAAAACATCATTTAACGCATTATTAACCAAATAGTTCACACAATCATCATCAATTCAATCCAAATTAGAACACCCTAACCTAACAAATCCTAATATCTAATTGAATCAACCCATACATCAATCTACCTATTACCCAAGACCACATAAGAGATACTAAAAGGAAGAGTCCCCCCTTACCTCGATGAATCTCTTGAATGCTCTCCTTCCGGTTTCACGTTCTTGCCTCTTTCTCTTCTCTTGCTCTTTTCACGTGTTCTTCCTTTTCTCCCCAAATGGTTCCCTTTTCTTATTTTATGAAAAATAAAATAAAATAGATTAACCACAACTTAGTAAAAGGCCTAACTAGTTAGTACCCCCCTTTTACTATCACCACACCATAAGCTCAATATCTCATATTCCATCATTCTCCAATTAAATCCAATTTAAAATTCCAAAACTCCAATTATTTAATTTAAATCCAATTTAAATTAATAAACTGAAATTTTGGGTGTTACAAACCACATTAATGTTGACGCACTCTTTGCTAACTAACAACTCCAATTTTATCAGGGAATCCTGGAGGGATCTGTTTACCCAAACATGCTGGCCGACTTCTAGATGTTTGCGTCCCTCTGCATAGATCCATAATGAAGAACCACCATAGTTTCTAAGGTTCGAAGAGCCCCTATTACCATTACTCCCTCAACTATCTCCGAGCTAATAAGGTGCGATAACCCTGGAGAAGCGTTTGATGACAATATCATTAACATGACTACCTCTGATGTCTTAAGAGCCCTCATGGCTAATGATCCTTTTAGTGCTAAGATCATTAGGATTTGGCACCAGCTTTTAGTGGGCAACTTTCGTCCACAAAACCAGGATCAAGACAGCATCATGATGGAAGATCTGGAGTTCATACTTTGTGCTCTCCGGGGAAGGAAAATAAACTTTCCATTGCTGATCTTCAAAAGACTTGTCGAGGCTGTCGCTATGGCTGCCTCTCGTCAAGGTGTGGTGACATGCCTTCCTTATGGAAGATTGTTGTCCTACATGTTCCTCAAAAAGGGTATCGTGAGGAGAATGCGCATGGAAGGATCTCTAGACCTTTTCGAAGCAGAAAGCTTGCCCCTGCTATCCTTGGAAGGTGTAGAGCAAATGATCAACTAAAGGGTGCGTTGTTTGAGGCTTGGATGGAGGCGTTATAGGTCTTAGCTTTATCGTTCAACATCTTTTGAATGCTCCTTTTGATAGCCTCTAATATGTTTTTATTTATTGTAGCCTTTGTTATTCGTGGGAACATAATCTTCCAAAATGAATGTACTCTTCTAATCGTAATGAAATATATTTTGACATTGCTCTGTCTTCTTACTCTATTTACCATATATCCCACCTGGACACGAAGCCATTTTGGTACTTATTCAACCATTTTGGCCTACATAGCATACTTTAAATATCTACGTTTTTGCAATTTTTACTTCGTGCATGATTGGTTTGTATCTTTTCAGATACTTCCCATTCACTCTTAAGATCCTACAATCTTCTGCCAACTCTTCTATCTCATAAGCATTATTTGAGAATACTTTTAAGATTCGAAAGGGTCCTTCCCAATGTGGGGACCATTTGCCTAAAACCTGACACTTTCGATCTATAGGTAAAATAACTTTCCAAACTAAATCATTATTAATAAACGTTTTACCTTTCACCTTTTTATTGTATGCTCTCGACACCCTTTCTTTTTGTCTCTTTATCATCTCCAATGCTCGAAGTCTTTCTTCGTCCAAATCCACCAATTCGTTCATCATCAATTCCTAATACATGTTTGGAGGAATTTCTGCCTGTCTTTGGAACCGGACTGACTGCAAATATATCTCAACTCGGAGCACATCATCATGTCCGAACGTTAACTGGAAAGGTGTAGTGTTTGTAGCTTCTTTTGGTGACGTTCGACATGCCCAAAGCGCTTGGTCCAAAGTTTTATGTCAGTTCTTAGGTTTTTTCCCTACGTGTTTCTTTATGAGACCAATTATTATCTTATTCGCTGCTTCAACTTGTCCATTTGCCTGAGTGTAGTAAGGTGTAGAAGTAAATAACTTGAACCCCATTTCTCTGGCAAATTCTTGCATCTTTCGCCCAGTGAATACTGATCCTTGATTTGTGGTTATACTTTCCGGGATTCCGAATCTGTATATAATGTGTCTTTGAATAAACTCAATCACAACCTCTTGATCCACATTTGCAAGTGGTATCGCTTCGACCCATTTTGTGAAGTAGTCTATTCCTACTAAGATATATCTTTGACCTTTGGAAGACTTGGGGTGAGTTTCCCCAATTAGGTCTAGTGCCCAACCTCTAAAAGGCCATGGTTTTATTATTGAACTTAATTCATTTGCAGGAGCATGTTGAATACCTGCGTGTTCTTGACATTCTTGACATCCTTTTGCAAATTCTATGAAATCTTTTAACATAAAGGGACAATACATTCCGTATCGAAACAAAAGCCATTTCATTTTGTGCCCCGCTTGGTGTGCACCACATGCTCCACTATGTACATTCGAGAGAGCCAAATATGCTTCCGCTTCACCCAGACATTTTAGCAAAACTCCTTCAGGGGTTTTCTTAAACAATTCATTTCCCATCAGGAAGTATGATAAGGCTCGATACTTTGCCTTTCTATCTGCGTCTGTCGAAGGATCTTTTAAATAGTTCACAATTGGACTCCTCCAGTCTGTGTCTGCTAAAGAGTCTATATTTAAAACCTCAAAGTCTTCTTTGTTAGCGAAACCTAATTGTGAATTTTCCAGATCACTAGGAGAAAGGTTCGTAGCCATTGCTTTGCCTCTTACTTCGATCAGTTCTTCTTTTGATACTCTGTATCCTGAAGCTAATTGTGCCAAGTCATTCGCTTCTTGATTATTGCACCTTGAGACGTGATTTAACTCCACATACTCAAATTTTTTAAGCAGTCTATTTGCTATGACAAAATACATGATCAAATTCTCTTTGATACATTTGTATTCCTTCGTCAGTTGCTTAATCACTAGTTCGGAGTCTCCTTTAATTTCGACTCTAGTTGCCCCCAATTCTAACAAAGCTTCAAGTCCAGCGATCAGTGCTTCGTATTCAGCTTCGTTGTTGGAGCACAAAGGACCTCCAATCTTGTACTTGAGCTTTGTTGGAATTCCATCAGGAGAAATTATTAGTATTCCAATGCCGCTTCCTTCTTTATAAGTCGAACCATCGAAGTATAACTTCCAAGGCTTCAATTCTACATATTGTTGAGGGTTCTCAACCACTGCATGGTCAACAAAGAAATCTGACACGATTTGTCCTTTCATTGCCTTAAGGGGTTAAAATATTAAAGAGTACTCAGTCAGGGCCAACGCCCACTTTCCAGTTCGACTATGTAATATTGGTTTTGATAGCATATGTTTAATAACATCACAATGAGACGAAACATAAACTGGCTTTATATAATACTTGAGTTTGATACAAGAGAAATATAAACAAAGGCAGAGTTTTTTTATTGCGCTATACCTAGTCTCTGCATCACTGAGTACTCTACTAAAGTAATAAATGACTCTTTCAATGCCATTGTCGTCTTCCTGAGCCAACATGTTACCTATTGTTATATCTGAAGCTGAAATATATAGTCGCATGTGCTTCTTCCCATTTGGGGGAGACAATATTGGTGGATGCATCAAGTATTGCTTGATTTTTTCAAAAGCTTCTTGATGTTCTGCATACCATTCAAACCTTCCTTGCTTGAGTCGAAGTAAGGGGGAAAAAGCTTGCGTGCGTCCACTCAAATTTGAGATAAACCTTCTTAAGAAGTTTATCTTTCCTAGTAAAGATTGTAGTTCTTTCTTCGTGGATGAAGGCTTTGTTACCATAATAGCCTTTGTTTTATTCTGATTAGTTTCTATTCCCTTTTTGTGGACCACGAAGCCCAGGAAATCTCCAGCCTGCACAAAGAAAGCACATTTAAGGGGATTCATCTTTAAGCCATGTTTTCTCATTCTTTAGAATGATTGGATTAGATGGTCCAGATGATTGCGTTCTGAAACAGATTTTACGACAATGTCATCTATGTACACTTGCATGAAAGTTTCTATGAAATCATGGAATATAGAATTCATCGCTCTTTGATAAGTTGCCCCAGCATTTTTCAAGCCAAAAGGCATTACAACCCATTCGTAGGTACCTATTGCCCCCGGGCAACGAAAAGCTATTTTGGGCACATCTTCTTCTGCAATGAATATTTGGGTATACCCAAAATATCCATAAAACATACTTAAATATTCGAAGCCTGCGACTGAATCTACTAGCATTTCTGCCACAGGTATGGGATATTCATCCTTAGGAGTTGCTGCATTTAGATCACGAAAATCTATGCATACTCTTAATGAGCCATTCTTTTTAATAACTAGAATAATATTAGCAATCCATTCAACATACCTTGTAGTTCTGATGAACTTGCAACGTAGAAGCCTCTCGACCTCTACTTTGATCTTCGAATGAATCTCCGGTGCGAACCTCCTAGGAGTTTGCTTGATGGGCTTTTTCCCTTCCTTTATAGGCAGCTTTAATTCGACCAAATCTCTCGCTAAACCATGCATCTCATCATAGTCCCATGTGAAGAAATCTTTGTTTTCTTTTAGTAACGCAACGAATCTTGATTTCAAAGCTGGCTCTAATTTTGCACTGACGTATGTTACCCTTTTCTGGTCTCCATCTCCAAGATTTACTTCTTCGAGTGGATCTTGGCCTAACATCTTTATATTTGTGTCCATTGGGTCTTTCTCGAATCCCAAGGGTTCTTCATCATAGATTGCGTCCAGCCTTTGACTCGCTTCTTCACCTAAGATCTTTTCAACTTGAATTGTGCCTACAGGAGATCGAGGGACCAAGTGTATCCCAGAACCCGTCGTTTATGCCTTTATTTGAATTGCATCGACAATCTGTAGCAACCGACTTTTTAATTCTAAGTTATAAAACTTAAACTACAGAGTCGCCACCTACGTTTTATTTTATCCTAAGGATAAGGGTAAACATGGGAGAAAAACCTAATTTTAGAGAAATTGGGTAAGTTGAGAAATTAGGGTTGAGGGAAGGTGTTAGGCACCCTTAACCCTTCCTTAAGGTTTTCTACATGTCTCTAAGGTTTGTAAGAGTATTACGGTAAGGTTTATAAAAAGGTTGCGGTTAAAAGTGCACAGTAGGGTAGAAAATAAAATCTCAAACCTACTTAGTTTTGGGGAAGGGGACTCGTTTCGATTGCCCGAATGCCTACGTACCTCCTTAATGGAGGATCAGAGTCAACGTAGTTCGTGTGGTTTGTTGGTGTTTTTTATGGGATTGTACACCATTATTTTTGTATGTTGAAATGTGTTTTAGTGAGTTCACGTAGTTCGCAGTTACCGTAGTTCGTAGTTAAAAACATGATTCTTGTATACAATTCCTATTTTTTTATATTTTTTGTATTTAAATAATTATGTTAAAAGATTAATTGTATTAGAATAATTGTATTTAAAAAAAATAAGTTTGAAAGTATTATTAATTAGGAGTAAGTCGATTAATATTTTTTGAAAGAAGAAAAAAAAGCTTACAAAGTATGGTAGTGTGCATAGATTATTATCAAGTATTTTTTATTCTGTTATAATCACATAAATAGAATTAGTAATATAAAAAAAACTAACGAGGAGATATAATTATAAACAACAATTAAAATTAATTGAAATATTATTATTGTAAGTTATTAATAAAATAAACCCCTTTCTTATGCTTAAGTAAATTATCTTTAAATTGGTTGTTAAATTATTCATCCAAAATTATATTATTACTTATTGATTATCCAAACTAAATATCAAGTATAGAGTAGAAATAAAATTGGTTGATATTGGTTAACGATTAATAAGTAAAAAACAATATATTTATAGAGTACAAAGTGACATTAATAATCATTATACTTTTACTATAAATTTATTAACAAGAACAAAATAATACATATTATGAAAAACTAAATAATATTAATCATAGTTATATTATTTATTTAGTAAAAAAGAAAATTTTATTAAAAATCGAGTGGGGTGCATTTTTGTATTCATTGGTAATTTACAGAGGTGTTAATAGTTACAGGGCCAGCCCAACATGATTCAAGACCCGTTGGACATGGTGTGGAGGGTTTCACGATGTTACGGTAGATTGCAGGATTCTGATCATTGATCCAGATCAATGGTCCACAGAATCATGATCTGGGACGTCGATCTGGAATATATTAATCGAACGATCTGCATGTGTTTTTTTAGGCGAGGGAGTATGATAAGGTTATGAGGGGTGCAGTTACCGTGCATAGATAAAAATCTATGCACCGTGCATAGATTATTATGGACCATTGGATCATTAGATAAAATTTAGACATCAATTGTTATTACTCAATACTCAATACTCACCATTCAATACTCAATACTCAATACTCAATATTAGATTAAAAACATGATCCAATGGCTTAGGTAGACTTATGCATGGTGCATAAGGAAAATCCTTATGCATATTAGCCAAAGCCGGTTATGAGGGGCACCACCCACTTGACCAATCACGTGGCCTTTAAGTGGCCACGTGTCGCGATCATGCTTGAGGTGGTATTAATCATATTTTTATTTACAATTTTCAATTCACGTTAATTTCTCATCTCACCTTTCGGTCTCTCATCTTTCTTTCTCCAAACAAGCCAATAGAGAACCCAAAAAAACACAAGAAGATGAAGATCTTCATCTTCCCCAAACCTAACCTTCATGAACACGGAATCCAGGAAAAAAACTTTCACATACTAAGAGTCGTAAACCCAAATTTTCGTAACGAATCCTAACCCCAACAAACCAAATCGAAAACACAAAACTAAATCGAATTCAGAAAGATAAATACATTTTCATCAACCTAAGCTAAGTGGTTTTCGGAACCTACCTCTTCAAGAAATTCTCTACGATTTTTTCCCCTTCGATCTCGATTTAACTCCGCTTCTTCTTTGTTTCAGGCACTAACGGTATCAACGCAGCAAACTTTCGACTTCTCTCTCCGTCTCCTTCTGATTTTCGTTTCTTTCCCTATTCTGTAGATTAACTCTTCTTTTTATAGCCTTGTACAAGTTAGGAAATTAGTTAAGGCTTTGAAAGATTTGATTTCATCTTAATTTCGGATTTCATCCCATTGTTAATTTTGATTTGATTCTATTTAAGGTATGTGAATAATTTGTGTTAAAGAAATATTTGATTTTTTTTTTATTTAAACCTTGCATTCCGATTTTGATTCACTGATAAATGGAATTAATTGTTTATGCCCATATTCGATTTGTTTGCGGTTACATTTTATTTGATATTGGTTAAGAATTGGATTTCGGTGTGAAAATAAGAATTAGGATTTGTGGTGCTAAAGGGATTGTCGCGGCGGCTGTTTGGAGGTTGAAGAAGAAAGGGTTCAGAACCCTAGTTTGACTAAGTCCAAATAATAATAGTAATAATTTTTTTTTTATAAACATTTGGCTAAATTACAGTTTTGGTCCCCCTATTTTAGGTTTTTCACGATTTTGGTCCCCCTATTTTCTTTTTAAACAGTTTTGGTTCCCCATCCTAATTTTGAGACAACTGTTCTTGTACTGTTCACGTACGGACATGTATTGTTCATGTACTGTTCATGCACTATTCATAGACAAAATTGGGATGGGGGACCAAAACTGTTTAAAAAGAAAACACGGGGACCAAAATTGTAAAAACCTAAAACGGAGGGACTAAAACTGTAATTTAGCCTAAACATTTTAATATTTATTTAATGTACTGCTTAGACAAATGAAAGACATTTATTTTATAACTAATACTACTATTAACAAGTTGTATTATAATAACTAATATATAAATAATCACAACGTTATGAGAACTAAATATTTTCATATAATATTTAAAATATAAGTTTTTATATAATACTAATATTGATATTCAATAAGTTAATTTTAACAACTAATATCATTGACCATTAATAAGAATAATATAATAATTAATATTATAATGGGTCAAATATAACTAAAATTGCTCAAGTCCTTTTTTCGAGAAATATATATATATATATATATATATATATATATATATATATATATATATATATATATATATATATATATATATATATATATATATATATATATATATATATATATATATATATATATATATATATATATATTTAGATATCCTCATATTTTTAGTTTTTTACGTTGATTTATTATTATTATATAAAAAAACAACTCTATCCTAAAAAGAAGGATACCAAGCGCCACTCCCCCCTTATTACTATTTTTTGACATTTTTTCATTAATAAATATTTTTTTTAAATTGATTAAATTTAGAAAGTTTGTTTGTTTTAATTTTGAAAAGGTCAAATGCCATGATTTTTTTATATTATTTTTAAGATGTTTATGTAAAGGAATGGGTTTAAAATCAAAATGTTAAGCTCAAAAGACACACTTATTTTTAAAATCATTACGGTAAATTTTGGGGTATGACACAATCATGTTTAATAATTCGGCTTCGAGGGCCGTCTTTCTTTTGTTCTCGCCTATGTAAGCTGAAATCCTTTCAAAGAAGGATGACTCAGACATCATCAACGTCTTCATCCCAGACTGTTGGCCGTATTGTTGGCAAATGCTCCATTGGTGCGGAATCCTCTTGACCGTCCATTATTTCTCTATTCCATTGGAATCAATTTGGGTGTAAAGACAAATAGTATAAAGCATTCTTATTTGGGGTGTATATATCTTCTGCAGCATGGCAAGGCCCTATGTTTGCCAAGTTCCTGTCGAAACTAGTCTTATTGACTTGATTAACTTCAGCCATGTAGTAACTCTGGTCACCTTCAATGTTTTCTACTATACCATCTTCCCTCCAAATGGTTAATCTTTGATGCATTGTCGAAGGCACTGCAGCAACTCCATGGATCCACTCTCTTCCTAGCAAAAGATTGTAATTCGCCTTTGCCGGTATCACCATCAACATCGTTGGCCTTGTGACCGAACCCACAGTTAAATTCACTTGAATGACTTCTAAAGTTTTCCCTATTTTGCCTTCATAGTTAGACAAGACCATGTTATGTGGCCTTATATCAGTATCGAACATGGCAATTCTCTTTAGCATATAGTGGGGCATTAGGTTCACTGCTGCCCCTCATCTATTAGGACTTTTTTAATGCCAACATTTTCAATATTAGCCCTTATGTAGAGTGGTTTTAGATGGTTTCTCATACCTTCACCAGGCTTCTCGAAGAAAGCATTCTGCTCTTCGACTGCCCCATTGTTTAGCACATAATAACACACAGGTCTGTGTCTTGCCATCTCTTCTGCATCAGCTTCCTCGCAGTCTTCAGCTTCTGTCTCTTGGTTAAACTCATGAGGGAGTACTGACACAACATTGAAGTTTATAGACGATACTCCGTCTGAGTCGAAATCATTTGTCATCCTATCGTCTTCTTTCCAAGAGCTGGAATGCATCTTCTCTTCTTCCTTTTAATTTTCAGAATCGAACAACTTGCGTTCAACTAGAGGTTTACTTGTCCTTGTCCCCTGCGTAGGGATTTTGTTGCTACTAAACTCTCCAATCTCCTTTGGTTTATATTCCCTTTGGGCCTTCTTCATCCTCTGGTGTCTTCTCCATTGAGACCTAGACATAGGGTTTTTGCCCTTGTAAATCTCCAACCGGTACATCTCTCGATTTGAGGTCTGGAATTGCTTCCTATATGCCATTGTAGATCTGCCCCCTTGGTCCCAACTTCGCCATTTGTTGGTTGTGGTACCAACTTGCATCCATCTATCCCTAGGTATGTCTGTAGGGATTTTGAATGTGACCCTTCAAGCTCTAGGGTGGGGATTGTCAGGCCTCTTCGATGGGGTCCAGTTATCGAACACGTACATGTTCGGACGAAGTCGCTGAGTTTCTCGACCCATGTAGAAATATACTCTTTCGAAAGATCGCACTAGTAGTTCGTCATAGACTGCTCCACATCTGGGACACAACGCAACCTCAATGTTTTCTTTGTGACATCTGACCAAGAAACCTACTAAGATTTCTTCGGTCCTTGGGTATATCTTCCACAATAGGTTTCCTCCTCTCCAGGGTTGTTCCATTCTCTTTCGTAGGGCCCTTTCAAAGTTATCTAGAACCCTTCGATTCAGCATAATCGAACACCTGGGACACATTAGCATTTTTTTCACCATTTTTCTCATGACAATTCCAGAGATAATCCTTTAAACTCTCCCCTCTCGGTGGGATTTCAATGTTTCCTTTCTCCCTTATCAGCCACTTTTCTAGTTCTTCTATTTCAGACAAAGGCCGCCTGGCATTGACCATGTTAACAACTGCCGGAGGGGCTACAGAAATCTGTATCTGCTGAAGTTTTGCCCTGAGGTCTTCAATGGCCTCATTAGTTTTCCCTTTCAGATCTTCAGTCATCTCTGCATCAAAGGATTCTTCAATATCAGTATTGAAGACTGTATTGTCATTTAGGCTTTCAGTAGCCTACTTTCCAGTTGAAATCATCTCCGATTCAGCAACATCGATTTTAGACACTTCCACCATGTTGACTTCAAGTGGTTCACACATGTTATAGTCAGCAACATTCAAAGGGTTTGTGTCAACCTTCATATGATTCTTGGTTTTATCAGCGAATTTCAAACGTCCATCCTTGATAGCATTCTGAATTAGATCCCTGAAATGAAAACATTGTGAGGTTTTATGGCCTAAAAACCATGATATTTACAAAAGCCTCGCTTCATCCGTTGTTCTAACGGAGGAATTTTGGAATTAGTTTCATACCCTAATTTTGACCCTCTTGAGATGTCATACTTTCAGGCTTTTCATCATAATCAAAACAGATGCCCAGAATAGTCACTTGTTCATTTAATGCTTAATCGAGGGTGTTCAAAAACAAAAGAGCTCAGGCAAAGGATCAGTCAATAAAAGGGATGGTCTCCAACACAAACATAGGATTAAAAAAAACTTCATTCTATTCACCTATGATTGATTAAGACACCCATCACCTGAACCCAAGTTTGCTTACTTCACTAGTCTAGGGTTTTGAGCTCCATCAAGGACTGAAATCAGGAACCACATTTGGGAAACCCTAAAAAACTCCAGGGTACCTATCAATTAGTTCAATCATCTTCATATAATCCATATGAAAATATCCATAAGGCATTACACTTCAATTCAAGATCTACAGTCATCAATTTCATCTGGTCGACAATTAGGGTTTTTGACCTAATTCACCAAGATAGTTGACTTTTTATTAGGACATGGTACTACAACTCAAAGAATAGCTCAATATCCTCCAACAACTCAATATGATTCATTCATATCATTCATTTGATGAGGATAGCTTAATTCACTTGAAATCTTTAGAGACGCGATTCACTTGAAAAAGTCAACTGTACAAGATCACCATTGACTTTTTGGAAATTTTGGTTAACCATGAATTTTGAAGTTTTAAATCATCAATATATGATATTTGAAGTTATTTGATCAAGTAAAATCAAGAAAATCAATCAAGAATCAAAAAGTCAAAGTTTGACTTTTCATACTTAGAAAATTTTCTAAGTGTTTTCAAGTGGTTTTTACCAAATTTTGGAAGGGAATATCTCAAAATTTCACCTACAAACTGAAGAAAACTTCCAACATGAAAGTTGTAGATTTTGATCCAATGGACAACTTTGTCACATATAATTTTTTGGCTAAAAATCAACCATTGAAGAGATATGGAGCTTCAAAGTGACTGCCTTCACAAAACTAGCAAAGAAACCCTAGTTTTCTTCAAACTTTATGGGACTTTTTCACTAATTTCCCTAAGTATTTTGGGCAAACAACAAACTAATGAATTGAAGTACATATCAAGGGATTTTCAAATTGTATTCAACCATCTTCAAATTCATTATGAGCTAAGAGATATGGTTGATCAAAGTTAGGGCATTTGAAGTGAAATTATGGGTCATGACCAAATTTGAATTTTGCAAACTTTGTACCAATGCCTATACCAATTGATGCATTCTTGTACATGATATATCAGAAGGGATTTAGAGGAATCAAATACGTTATTGCATCATTTTTGGCCAAGTTGCAAGAATTCAATGCCATGTGATTAAGTAATCATTACAAAATGGAATATTGGTGAATCATCAAGGAATCATCTCCTAAGCCAATTGGAGGCCTCTCTGCATCAGAAATAGTCCCTAAAGATCAAATTAAATCGATGGCTAGGGCTTGGGATTAAGAGGAATCAAATTGTCATCGTTGCATTTTGGATATTTATTTGAATTCCTTCATAATCAAGAAACCAAATTAACCTCACTGAGCAAGCTCACTCTCTGCAAACACACTGAACTCTTTGCCTATAAATAAGAGAGCATACCTCAGTAATTAGACACACCAAATCAACATAATTCTTGCTTTATCTCTTCTTTCTTCATACTTAAGTTTTTCAAAGGTTCTTTGGCAAGAAGACTCGGATTCTTCAAACCAAAGCTCTTCCTTTGAAAGTAAGTATTCAAACACATTAAGGGAGGTATTTAGAGGTGATCCAAACGTCTAGAACACTTCTGTGCGGGGAGAATCATCACCTTCACCTCTCACTTGGAGCTGTATCAGTTGAGGTCGAGCAAGGGGTTCTGGACAGTTTCAATCCAAGCTAAGCATCTCAACACCTTCCAAAGGGATCACTGAAGCTATTTGGATCATTGCAACAACTCTGTAGCACATTTTGATCAGAGCCAGATCTCCATTTTTGGGGTAAGTTTTAAGAGCTTCAAACTCTATAATTCACGCATGATAAATTAGAAATGAAGTTACTGATAGCGACTTTACGTGTCTATTAATCTGATGACTGCAAGTGCACAGTCGTGTCGTGTAGTTTTAAAAGATATCGAATCCACAGGGACTATGAAT
Source organism: Vicia villosa (assembly GCF_029867415.1). Classification (NCBI taxonomy): domain Eukaryota; kingdom Viridiplantae; phylum Streptophyta; class Magnoliopsida; order Fabales; family Fabaceae; genus Vicia; species Vicia villosa. The sequence goes on from NC_081182.1 coordinate 177,425,335, forward strand.
CGATCTACCGTTATCTAAGGTTACTATGTAAAGATAAGGCTACTAATATTTTGATTGTTCCTAAGGGAGAGTGATTGTGAATAGTAAGAAATATAATAAAAGACAGATATCAGTATGTATTTCGTTTAACTTAAGGTGATCCGAAGGTCCATTGGCTAATGCATAATTTAATTAAAAATCTTTACTAATTCAATTGGTTAAAAATCCTCGTCTCAAACTTTCGCTCTGTTGATTTAGATTACTATCCTAATCCTAATGCATGCTTTCGCCATCCCATTAGATTTTAGAAAAGCTTTTTGGAAACAACGTAATCAATAAAATGCCTATTTTATGAAGTTTTTATCTATTTAAATCTCCTAATCTCAAACTTTCGCTCTGTTGACTCGGAACATGATAATATCCCTAACGTACGCTTTCGCCATCCCGCTCGGGTGCAAAAACAATTTTTGAAAATAAATAAGTTCTAATTAGTTTTAATACGCTTTCGCCATCCTTAAAACTAATGTCCTATGTCTACTATCCAGTTAAAGATCTCAAACTTTCGCTCTATTGATTTTAACCTCTGACCGTCTTAAACCCTCAAACTTTCGCTCTATTGGTTTTAAGACTTACTAATTAAATTATACATACAAACCAAAAACAAGTGATAATTAACAAAACATAATTAAGCCAATTTATTTCGGATCCCACGGTTAACTTACTTTACATACCGATACCTTAGTAAATTAGCCAGACATATTAATACGGTTAAGCATGCCTGAATTAATTTGGCTTATAATAAAAGGCATGTTAATTGGCATATAATATATCATGCAATAACTATATAAATAAAGGCGGTAAAATATTAAACCTGAATTAAATAAATTGCAATTGAATCTTCGAGTACTGAACTTCCACCACAGGTTGGCTGGATCGTTCTTCGGAATTTAAACGGACGGAAAATAAAACAAGGAAATAAAAGCGATAAATCTAACGTAAGGGTAGATTTATAAAATGTTCACAACAGTTTCCGGTGTAGAAATCGTTGTGAGAAAATAGACTGTTTGAATGAAAGCATGAAGAAAATATAAAGTACGGTACAATTTCGGCAGCACTTTGTTAGCAGGAAATCAGACATTGAGAACTGAGGTGACTGCTTCTATTTATAGGGGATGCTTTGTAGTTGCGTTGCGTGAAAAGAGGAAGCTGACTTGGAGACGTGCGTCTTCGCTTCTTGGGGAAGCTCCTTTGAATGCTTGAGACGTGCGTCTCAAGTGGAGAAAATATAGGGGACTGGAGACGTGCGTCTCCCTTTTGCTGATGTAGCCAATGAGACGTTGGAGACGTGCGTCTCCACTTGCTTGTGTGGTTTGGGCCACGCATAATTGATTCTCAGTGGGCTGGTCTTGTCTCTTTTGGGCCTTTGGATCTTCTTTAGCACATTTGGGCGTTATTTGCACCTCCTTTTCACTTCAGCACCCATTTCTCATCTTTTAGGCATAAATAGTGGTCGTTTTAGCTCCATTTCCTCTCCTTTTCGCAATTAGTCATAATAAAAGTGTAAAACCTGAAACAAAGCAAATACTCGCGTAATATCATAATAAATCAACATAATAAACGAAAAAATGCTATAAATATCTACGGATTTCAAGCTAAATATACGATATAAAATCGTGTTATCAGTTACCAGTTGGTTTCTGCACCTTTCAGGATCATTAACCCTCAATCAATTGCATCAAATCATGCATATAGAGTATTTCATGTTTAATTTCAGTTTTAGGGTTCTTCGTGTTCATGCGTGTGAATTTTGAATTATAATGAAAATAAATAAAATCAAAGGATACCATCATGATCCTCGTTCAAAAACGAGCAAAATCCATGTTTACATCTTTAAGTTTGGTTGAGAAACGAGGGAGATAGCAAATTCAAAAATTTGAAGCTTGAGGTTGAAGATGAAGATGGTGGCGCCATATTTTTGAATTTCCCAAAAACTAGTTTATTTTATTTTGATTGGTAGGCGTGTTATCTATGAATTCATCGTACTATCCCAATGGTTACAACGCGCGTCCCAAAGCCTTGCCTTGCCTTAGGTCTGGGGTTCAATCCCCCCCTCAGACCTTTTGTTCATTTTATTTTTCCAACTCATTTAATGCTTTGCTTTCACATATAATCACATGGGCTCCTTTCCTAAACAGGGCACGCGCGTGGCCCAGTTGGTATTTGTTTTGTTTGGTAACCTATAGGGCGTGGGTTCAACCCTTGGCAAGACCAAACCCCATTTTTTTTAACACTATTTTCTTTCATTTTATCTTATAACTTCACATAATTAAATTACCCACCAATTTAAATCATTTTCTTTTGATTTTTTTACACACTTCTCATTTATTATATCTATTTTGAGAATATATCAAAAAATCATAAAAAATATACTATTTTAGTGTATTTTATTTAGGTTAAAAATCATATATTTTAAGTATGTGTTAATACCTTAAAAAATATAATTTTACTTGATTCTCAAAGTCAAATATCTTGTAAATATTTTTGTGATAAAACCCTAATTATTTAGGTCTTAATCAAGATTAGATTTTGTCGTTATCTTGATTAAGTTGACTGTTGTCGAGAATTTAAATTGTTTTCAAATCTCCGATTAGTAAGCCGGTCAAAGCTTTCAAACAAAGCAGTAATCATGTCAAAATCATTTTCAACTGTTTTCATCAATAGTAAATTGCAAGAAAAGCAAAAGAAACAGTCCAAGGATGCAGTCCATAAAACAAAACAAAGTTGCTTCCAGTATTAGAAATTGCAAGAAAATGGTAAAAAACACAAGCTGCTACACAAAAGTTTCACTGCAACATTTCCAAATCAAATGCCAAACCTCAATATTTTTATCCAACCCTAGAATCATGCCAAACCTACACACTATATAATCATCCACTGTTTCATTGAGAAGGGGGGAGAAATCGGCAGCCACCAAAACCTAATAGAAAAACTCTCAATCTAATCCTCAGTCACCTTACATACAGCTCCGCTAAACCAATATCATACTCATAACCTCAACTTTCACTAGACTCCACTCATCATCTTCAGTTTACCTACACACAATACCTTAACCATACGCAGACCTTTCACCTCACAACCTTCATCCAACAACCTTATTTGTAACCCTCAGAGACCTGCATAAACTCTCAATTCCTAACCTCTAACATACCACTCAACCTCGAATCGAGCAAACTCTCCAACATACTCACATAACTGAACTCAGCGTAACACACCACCAACAACTTAAAACAACAACACACGCAGTAGAGGCAAACACGCAGGAGTCAGAAGAAGAAGAGGAATCAACTGAAACTCATACGGTGGATGAATCAGGGAGAGGTCGAAGGAAATTACCTTAACGTGCGCCGCTGAAACTTTCAATCTTGATAAAATCTCCGTCGGTTAGTTCGTTTTTCGCTGTGATGTTTGATTGCAATTACCCATTCCCTCTATTTGATTGATGTATTTGTAAAATCATACTGAAATAATGAACAAGTTGGGGTTTTAGGGATTGTTGGGGATAAGGTTTTTAACTAATTACTGTCATTTTTCTGTTTGTTCTTGGCAAATCGAAAACGAGTGGCATCGAGAGAGTATCGAGGGTGAAGAGATTAAGTTGAGTCATTACTGAGAGAGGTTTGAGAGACGACGATGCTTTGTTGTTGTTGTTTGTTTTTTTTTCTGGAAAAGATGGAACGATGACGAGAGAAAGAGGAGCGTTTTGTGCAATTTAGGTTTCCTCTTTGGCAAACCCGGTTTTGGTCAAGGGTTTCAGGTTAGACCCGACCCAATAGTTCTTGGACTTATAGCCAACTTCTAGCTTTTGGGCTCAAACCATTGAAGTCCATGCGTTTTTTTAACTACATCACCACCACCGATTTTCAAATGCACCCCACCCATGTTTTATTTTTCTTTCTTACTTAATCCTTCTTAGTTTTTTTTAATCTTAGATTTTATCATAATGTTTGTTTTAATTTCCAATGTTAACTAAAAATACAAAAAAATATGTTTTTATGTTTAGATCTCATCTTTATTATTTAAAAAACACAAAAGAATAAGTTTTCGTTTAAATAAAAATTTACTCGATCCAATGTCGAGTTCTTTTTAAATCTTATCACAAAAATCTCCTTTCTTAATCATACCAAAAGATCGAGTGATAAGGGGTGAACACCTCTTAAATACCTTGATCTTTTGTACTAAAACGCGTTAATTAAGTTTTTAAATCTTTCTTAATTAAATCAAAGCGATTAAGTGACAAGGGGTGCACACCTCTTGAATACCTTTGATCCTTTGAATCAAACGATTACAAATCTTTCTCAATTAAATCAAAGTGATTAAGTGACAAGGGGTGCACACCTCTTGAATACCTTTGATCCTTTGAAATCAAACCTTAAAAGTTATTTCTTAATTAAATCAAAGTGATTAAGTGACAATGGGTGCACACCTCTTGAATACCTTGGATCCTTTGAATCAAATACTAAAAATCTTTCTTAATTAAATCATAGTGATCAAGTGACAAGGGGTGCACACCTCTTGAATACCTTTGATCCTTTGAGTCAAACAAGTCTTTCTTAATTAAATCAAAGTGATTGAGTGACAAGGGGTGCACACCTCTTGAATACCTTTGATCCTTTGAATCAAATATCAAAAACCTTTCTTAATTAAATCGAAGTGATTAAGTGACAAGGGGTGCACACCTCTTGAATACCTTTGATCCTTTGAACAAAATATTAAAAATCCTTCTTAATTAAATCAAAGTGATCAAGTGACAAGGTGTAATACGGTGAACTGACTTTTTATCGATCGAAATGTCGCGGTTAAGCAAGAGTCGCCACCGACTTTTATTTTATCCAGACAAATTCAGAAAGGCTAAAAGAAACAGAAAAAAACCTTTTTAAAGAAATCTAAGTTCGGGGGGTAATTTATGCAAAGGGAAGGTGTAAGGCACCCTTTGCATCCATGGTTTTCCATGGGCTCTTAATTGCTTTGCTTGCTCGTTTGTTTTTAGAAAAAAGTAGGTGAAAGAAAAAAGTGGACTTTAGCTCGTAAATGAGCGTAGCCAGTTTTCGAAGAATTGTGAGAAAGAATATTAAAGATAAGCATTGCAAGGCAATTAGGGGCAATTACCTTAAACTCAGATGATAGGTCTCTTTTTAGCCTTTCAGAATGAAAGGGTCTATCCTTGCCATAAGAGGGCAGGAAGCCTTTCGTTTGGAGATTGAAGGGTCATCGAAATATCCTTTGCCAAAAGACTGTCCCATGCCATAGAAGGGCAGGTAGTCTAAGGTAAGGATCAGAATAGCCTTTTCGTAGGCAACCAGAGAATACCTCAGCCTTTTTTCATAGGCAACTTCCGCGGGTCGAGGTCATATCAATGTATCGAAGGCAGCATCATTAGGGACTTATGACCTTTATTTGTATAATCGAGGCAACATGACTGAGGTATCCTCGTATTCGAGGGACATGGCTATTCTGCAAAAAACACAAGGCAACAGGCAACAAGGCAACAGAGAGGTTACCCCAAAAGCGTGCGTGGGTGCAACAATCACGTGGTTAACTTCGATGACATTTATCTTGTAAAATTAGTGATTCTAGATTCAAATCAAAGTTATCACTCCCTAAAATTACTAACCACAACAATTAACAATAGTAATGGGGGAAGGGAAATTGTAACCAGCGGAGGAGAGGGGAATTGAAACCAGCGGGATAAAATAAAGCAAAAGGTTTGACACAAGTAATAATCAAGATCAGGTTTTAGGGTTACCGACATTCGTAGCTTTGGCAATTGACAAACCCTGAAGAAAAAGTGAAAAAATGGAAAGCCAAATAGGGTGAGTGCACTATCGGCTCGGAGGCAAACAAAGCTAACCCTAAACAATAAAAGGATAAAGAAATTAAAATAAATAAAATAAATAAACAGGCACTTAGCTTTGAATTTGATCTGACATGGTTGGCGGTCGGAGGTAGCCTCGGGGTTAACCCTGAAAAAATGGCAAAAGAGATAAAATGCAAAAAAATAGATGTGAGTGTATGCGGCGTTCAAAAGGTAACCCTAATTAAAAGGAAACAAAATAGACTTAAAAAATAATAACAATGAAACTGAATACTTAGCTTCGTATTTGACGTGGCGCATGATCGGGAGGTATTTAAAAGTAACCCGTGGCCTTAATGGAGGCGATTCTGGACCTGTAGATCGAAAGTGATGATGCGATTAGCTCCAGGGTGTGTCGAGAAACGTTGTTTGATGCTCGTGAGGGCTTGAATTCGTCTAAAAAATTATCTCCCATGGCACTTTAAAATCACGGTTTGTGAAGCTTGGAGGAACGTCTCTTTTGCGGCCAATCCTTCTAAATTTCGGCAAAACCTCCTTCCTTCTGATCTCAGTAATCCCATATATATGAGAGGGATTTTTTCTGGGCAGTGCTGCGTTTGGAAATTTTTAGTCTATTCTTTTTTCCTGCAAAAAAAAACAAACAGACTGAATATGGCAAGAGAACTCCAACCTTAGCCAATATAACATAGTATACGATCTCAGACTTATTAGCAATTATTATCAACTTCCCTGTTGTTGTTGTTGTTGATGCTCTCATGAGTCTTCTTGGCCTTCTTTATTGTAACCATGGTTGATGAATTCGGTTGGAAATTTGTGTGTTTGCATTTTAAAGTATATGGAGAATAGGTTAGGATTGAAAAAGTGTCGGTGGGAAACTTTGTATCTCCGCCTCCAAACCTTAGAATTGTTCCTCTTTTTATAGTGAAAGAAATTTAGGTAAAAAAAATAAAAAATAGAATTAAATCATAAATTAATGACAATTAATCAATAATAATTGAAATTTGAAATCAAATTTGATTTGATTTCCAAATTATAATTATTTTAATCAATTTCACAAAACTATCCTAAAATAAAAAAAAAAGAAATCAATTCAAATATTTTTTGTATTTTGAATTTTTTGACTAAACAACATGAAATCAAGTTTTAAATGAACAATTATTTTTGAAATATTAATAAAAAACGGAAAATACAATTTTTTTAGAAAAATATTTTTGTGATAAATAAATAAAAAATGAAGTTAGTAACAGGATAAAAAGATGGAAAGAAAGTTAGAAGTGGGATTCGAACCCGGGACCTCGTACCCGTAAGCCTTACACTCTTACCAAATGTGTCATCATTTCTATTCGTAATAAAGTGATGTTCACAAATATGTGAGGGCAAATTTTGAGGTATGACAGCTGCCCCTGTTCAATTTTCTTATATCTGAAGATGAAGACTGGCATGTGTGTCTGTCGGAATCTGAAGGTAGAAGAGAATTGAACACTAAAATACCAAGAAATTTGCCTTTGTCGGGGATGGGCTTGAGGATGCCATCCAGTAAATCATGCATCAGATTATGTTTGGAGTGTTTGAGAAGTAGTTGTTAGAGATTGATCGTGTTAGCGTTGTTCGTGATGAGAGAAACGGGTCATACATTTAGACCATATCTGTAGAGGAATGTCAGAATGAGTCATACATTGGACCATATCTAAAGAGGAATATCAAAACGAGCTATGCATTAGACCATGTCTGAAGAGAAATAGCAGAACGAGTCGTACATTAGACCATATCTGAGGAGGGATATCAGAACGAGTTATTCATTAAACCATATCTGAAGGTGAATACCAGAACGAGTCATACATTAAACCATATCTGATGGATAATGCCAGAACGAGTCATACATTTAGACCATATCTGACTAAAAATACCAGAACGGGTCGTATATTAGACCATATCTGATGGATAATGCCAGAACGAGTCATACATTTAGACCATATCTGACTAAAAATACCGGAACGGGTCGTATATTAGACCATATCTGATGGATAATGCCAGAACGAGTCATACATTTAGACCATATCTGACTAAAAATACCGGAACGGGTCGTATATTAGACCATATCTGATGGATAATGCCAGAACGAGTCATACATTTAGACCATATCTGACTAAAAATACCGGAACGGGTCGTATATTAGACCATATCTGATTAAGAATACCGGAACGGGTCATATATTAGACCATATCTGATAGAGAATGTTTGTTTGTTAGGGTTGATGAGTTATTTGACGAAGTTTTGGAATGTAAAAAGGCTTGTCAGAATGAATCTCCAGCTCGATTATATCTGAGAGGAATGATTGTCGAGGCGGAACCTGAAAACAAAGTATGCAATGTCATGATGCATGTAATGAATGAGATGGGATTCTCAAAATAAATGAGAAACTTGCATGAAGTGATGTATGCAATGTATGAATATGTTTATGACATATGATATGCGAATATGATTTATGTTGTCCTGATTGAGAAAATAAATCTCTATATCCTTGTAATTTTATTGTCGGATCTTGTCTTGAAGATGCTCAGCTGGTGATTTATGGTTTCTGCTTGGGGATGATTAGTAGTTTGATGTACCCTGATTTTAGAGATAAACCATGTTGGAGAAGAGCAACATATTGGATGACCGGTAATGCGGAAGATGTAAACTCTGTTGGGGAGTCGTGTCTTTGTTGAGACGAATATGTTTGAAGATGTCTTCTTAATGATTACTCTGCGGGGAGGTGGTTTTGTGAACCTGGCTTTGTGGGGAGACATGGGTGTCTTGAAAGTTGCCCCCAGTATCATAGTAACTTACTACTTGGTTCAGGACACGCCACTGAGTATTGATCAAGATGTTGAATTTGGACTTGCATAGATTTGCCCCAGTTAGCAGGAACTTTGGAAAGATTCGCCTCGCGAGGACTTTGTGAGATGTTCACTATGGGCGATATGCCCCCAGTAATCATAGGCTCATGACAATGTCTCACGTTGATTGGGGAGTAGCTTTAGATATGCTTGGATGCATGCCCCTGATTGTTCGAGCATCCATGAGAGATTCTCAGAATCTTGACTTGATTACCCCAGATTGATTGGACAAAACATGTCATGCCCCTTGTATACGTAAGAGACATGGCTTCCTTGGAGTAATTTTGTTTGTCGGGATAACTTTCAATCATTAGTTGTACCCTGTGCAAATTCTTTCTGTTGCTAACATTTGAAATTATGTAGCAGAATATGTTTAATAATGTATTCATGAGATGCAATGCATACGTTTGTCTTGAGTTTTTGGAAACACATTAAAACAAGAGATGTAAAAGCGTGATATTTGTAAAAACATGATATTTGTAACAATGTGATGTTTGTAAAAATGAAATATCAACTCAGCATTTTTGTAATCCTTAAGGAGTCAGGATACCCTTTTGGTGACAGTATGCTTTTGAATTAATCATGCTTCAATTAGGACTTTCAAGGGTTGTAACGTGGCTTGGTTCACGGTTTAAGAAACAAAGGATAATGGCTCAAAATTTATTTATACCCATCCCCTTCTTCGTGATGTTCTTCAGTCCTAAGTTCAGTTAATTCAACTTATGCATTCAGGTTCCAAGAGACTTTTGGATTTGCACCTTTGATAATGATGATGGTTCACAAGCAGAGAGAACTTTTGAGATGGCAGTCACTTCTTCCTTGTGGTAGTCGCAACTTTGAGTTGTTCAAGAATTTATTTACTTATTTTTTTTCATCTTTTTGATATCCCTAACTTTTGCCTGAACTGTCTCTTTGGAGCTTACAGTCAGCGGGACGCCTTGATTTTTGCCTAAGTCTTCTTTTTGATTTTTGACTTAGCAGGCTTTTCTTTGTATATATTTTTTTTCCATTTTTTTTCTTTTTTGAAAGATATTGACTGCCTTGTTTGATGATTGATGAACCGTCATTGTCTTTTGATTGACATTTCCGACACTTCTTTGATGTGTGCGGCTGAACGTTTGTGATTGAAACCTTTGTTGAAAGATGTACTGAATGATTCTCTTAAAATAGAATGCACAGCCAAATTAACTGAGAACTACCCTGCCCCAGGTTATGATCAAGAGTTTTAATTAGTACAAGAAATAAACTTCTACTTCTTAGGCTCAAAAGGGGTTGACGAGGGATTAACATCCTTATATCTCCACTGTTTAGGGATTGAAACAATGCCTGTACATCATCAGCATAGTCTGTTCAAAAGCATACTATATGAGGTTGCGGTATCGTTCTCGTCATCCTCCCTCAAAAGGCTTACAGCTTAGCAGGAGTTGAATATCACAAAACATATGCAAAGTGAAGACATAATTTAAAATGAGTGATAGCGAAATAATTTATTCAAGACAAATATATGCAATGCACTGATGATGATTATTAAAACAGATAATGTCTATCATAAGTCGAATGTTTAAACAAACAGAGTAGAAATTGCACATGAAAGTAAAGCTAATGATTTAAAAGTTCGTCCATTTAGACATCAATCAGTCTTGTCATGATTAGGCATGGGAATGGTAATCACTACAGGAGTCTTGGGATGAGGGAATTCAATTTCACCAGCATCTTGGATCTTATTCTTTAATGTCCAGCAATCGTTGGTGTAATGTTCAGGACTGTTGGAATGGTACGTGCACCTCATATCGAGTTTATATCCAGGAGTGGAGGTGTTAGAATTCTTTGGAGCATCCCTTAGAGTAATCAATTTGATCTTCAACAAATGTTGTAATGCTTGAGCCGACGACATTTTGACCTTGGTGAGTTGACGCTTAGGTGTATCTGGCTTGCGTCGTTGTTGTGGAACTGGTGTAGAGATTCAGAGTATCCGGGGTTCGAGCTTCCGGAGTGTGTATCTGATAAGAACGTTTCAGAATGTCCGGGGTTCGAGCTTCCGGAATGTATATCTGATTGGAATGTTTCAGAAGTCTGGGGTTCAAGCTTCCAGAATGTTCATCTGATTGGAACTTTCAGAATGTCCGGGGTTCGAGCTTCCGGAATGTATATCTAATTGGAATGTTTCAGAAGTCTGGGGTTCAAGCTTCCAGAATGTTCATCTGATTGGAACTTTCAGAATGTCCGGGGTTCGAGCTTCCGGAATGTATATCTGATAAATATTGATTTGTTGATGATATTCGTCTGACCGGTTGGTCGACCTGAAAGGAAAAGTTAGTTTCATGGGATGCAAATGCAATCTTTTCAAGGATCTTTAGGAATTTAGTTATCAACATTAGACAATGATTTGGTCACGTCTTTGTCTGAAGAATTCTGACTTTTGTCTTTGAATGTCTTTCTTTGAGAATCAAGCTCACCATATCCAGTGGGTCATCGCCTCTGATTCGGGATACCTCTGAATTTGAGGGTATGTGGCTAGAGGAAAATAAATCCTCTTGCCCCTTGATAGGAATTTAGTCCTTGATAAGAGTACCTGAAATTGTGCGCCCTAAATCCCTAAGATCCTTGAAGGGTTAGTTAAATCATGTTATGCTTATGATGTTATGATGTCATGATGTTATGCGAATGCAGTTCATTAGACTTGGTGCGAGATGGTAAGGACAAACAAATCCTTTCAACAAAACCTGCGAGGAAATGAAGGTTAGTAGTAAACACAAACAAGTCACACAAGTCACACAATTTTTGGCTTAAGGCTTGCATGGAGTTTAGATCAGGTGTCCTTCACAAGGGCATTTCTATGGATAAGGAGATTTCAGCAACAGGTTCTACAAGTTATCCAGAATTGTAAGCCCTTCTAAAGCACCCTCGGACATGATGCATTTGCACCATGCAATGATACTTTGAGAAAGAACCTATCTGAATTGTAGCATCGGGTAGCGACTAGTCCTTAACATTTGTCAAGGGTAGTCCCCCCACTACGTTCCTAAAGGCCAGGATGGGTTAAGGGTAACTAAAGGTCCTTGAGCTCCGGCGCACCCACAGACACATACATAGACCCCCCTCATTTGAGAAAGGTGTGCATATGCTATGGAGTCCTAACTCAAGTGTGAACTTCATATTGACTCATCTCCCACATATGTGAAAGAGGTCGCCATGACTATGCCACTCCTAATCTTAAGTGTTCTTGAATCCGGGAATAGGATTCGTCCATCAGTTAATTCCCAAAACGCCCCTGAAAAATAAAACAAACAAAGCAAACAATAGAAAACATTTAAGTGATTCCTAAACTCTTAAGGTAACCCCTCTTTTATCGAATTTAATCCCCAGCAGAGTCGCCAGTTCTGTAATACGGTGAACTGACTTTTTATCGATCGAAATGTCGCGGTTAAGCAAGAGTCGCCACCGACTTTTATTTTATCCAAACAAATTCAGAAAGGCTAAAAGAAACAGAAAAAAACCTTTTTAAAGAAATCTAAGTTCGGGGGGTAATTTATGCAAAGGGAAGGTGTAAGGCACCCTTTGCATCCATGGTTTTCCATGGGCTCTTAATTGCTTTGCTTGCTCGTTTGTTTTTAGAAAAAAGTAGGTGAAAGAAAAAAGTGGACTTTAGCTCGTAAATGAGCGTAGCCAGTTTTCGAAGAATTGTGAGAAAGAATATTAAAGATAAGCATTGCAAGGCAATTAGGGGCAATTACCTTAAACTCAGATGATAGGTCTCTTTTTAGCCTTTCAGAATGAAAGGGTCTATCCTTGCCATAAGAGGGCAGGAAGCCTTTCGTTTGGAGATTGAAGGGTCATCGAAATATCCTTTGCCATAAGACTGTCCCATGCCATAGAAGGGCAGGTAGTCTAAGGTAAGGATCAGAATAGCCTTTTCGTAGGCAACCAGAGAATACCTCAGCCTTTTTTCATAGGCAACTTCCGCGGGTCGAGGTCATATCAATGTATCGAAGGCAGCATCATTAGGGACTTATGACCTTTATTTGTATAATCGAGGCAACATGACTGAGGTATCCTCGTATTCGAGGGACATGGCTATTCTGCAAAAAACACAAGGCAACAGGCAACAAGGCAACAGAGAGGTTACCCCAAAAGCGTGCGTGGGTGCAACAATCACGTGGTTAACTTCGATGACATTTATCTTGTAAAATTAGTGATTCTAGATTCAAATCAAAGTTATCACTCCCTAAAATTACTAACCACAACAATTAACAATAGTAATGGGGGAAGGGAAATTGTAACCAGCGGAGGAGAGGGGAATTGAAACCAGCGGGATAAAATAAAGCAAAAGGTTTGACACAAGTAATAATCAAGATCAGGTTTTAGGGTTACCGACATTCGTAGCTTTGGCAATTGACAAACCCTGAAGAAAAAGTGAAAAAATGGAAAGCCAAATAGGGTGAGTGCACTATCGGCTCGAAGGCAAACAAAGCTAACCCTAAACAATAAAAGGATAAAGAAATTAAAATAAATAAAATAAATAAACAGGCACTTAGCTTTGAATTTGATCTGACATGGTTGGCGGTCGGAGGTAGCCTCGGGGTTAACCCTGAAAAAATGGCAAAAGAGATAAAATGCAAAAAAATAGATGTGAGTGTATGCGGCGTTCAAAAGGTAACCCTAATTAAAAGGAAACAAAATAGACTTAAAAAATAATAACAATGAAACTGAATACTTAGCTTCGTGTTTGACGTGGCGCGTGATCGGGAGGTATTTAAAAGTAACCCGTGGCCTTAATGGAGGCGATTCTGGACCTGTAGATCGAAAGTGATGATGCGATTAGCTCCAGGGTGTGTCGAGAAACGTTGTTTGATGCTCGTGAGGGCTTGAATTCGTCTAAAAAATTATCTCCCATGGCACTTTAAAATCACGGTTTGTGAAGCTTGGAGGAACGTCTCTTTTGCGGCCAATCCTTCTAAATTTCGGCAAAACCTCCTTCCTTCTGATCTCAGTAATCCCATATATATGAGAGGGATTTTTTCTGGGCAGTGCTGCGTTTGGAAATTTTTAGTCTATTCTTTTTTCCTGCAAAAAAAAACAAACAGACTGAATATGGCAAGAGAACTCCAACCTTAGCCAATATAACATAGTATACGATCTCAGACTTATTAGCAATTATTATCAACTTCCCTGTTGTTGTTGTTGTTGTTGATGCTCTCATGAGTCTTCTTGGCCTTCTTTATTGTAACCATGGTTGATGAATTCGGTTGGAAATTTGTGTGTTTGCATTTTAAAGTATATGGAGAATAGGTTAGGATTGAAAAAGTGTCGGTGGGAAACTTTGTATCTCCGCCTCCAAACCTTAGAATTGTTCCTCTTTTTATAGTGAAAGAAATTTAGGTAAAAAAAATAAAAAATAGAATTAAATCATAAATTAATGACAATTAATCAATAATAATTGAAATTTGAAATCAAATTTGATTTGATTTCCAAATTATAATTATTTTAATCAATTTCACAAAACTATCCTAAAATAAAAAAAAAGAAATCAATTCAAATATTTTTTGTATTTTGAATTTTTTGACTAAACAACATGAAATCAAGTTTTAAATGAACAATTATTTTTGAAATATTAATAAAAAACGGAAAATACAATTTTTTTAGAAAAATATTTTTGTGATAAATAAATAAAAAATGAAGTTAGTAACAGGATAAAAAGATGGAAAGAAAGTTAGAAGTGGGATTCGAACCCGGGACCTCGTACCCGTAAGCCTTACACTCTTACCAAATGTGTCATCATTTCTATTCGTAATAAAGTGATGTTCACAAATATGTGAGGGCAAATTTTGAGGTATGACACAAGGGGTGCACACCTCTTGAATACCTTTGATCCTTTAAATCAAAGAAATCTTTCTTAATTAAATCAAAGTGATTGAGTGACAAGGGGTGCACACCTCTTGAATACCTTTGATCCTTTGAACCAAACAATAAACATCCTTCATAAAATTAACCAACAAACTCGTAGTTTTTTATCCGAACTATGATCACTCTGACTTTCCCATTGCACGAGGGAATACGTAGGCACAAGATATAAATGTCTTGGCGAGCATAATAATAAATAAAATCTTTCCTTTTTCTTTCATAATAATGAAAAATAAAAACCCCTTTTCTTTTTCTTGATTAATAAATTAAAGAACGCAAACATTACGCAAACACTCATTCATAAACTAACTAAATGGGTACCATCGAGTACGATGGATGTGAGGGGTGCTAATACCTTCCCCTCACATAACCGACTCCCGAACCCTAATTCTGTTACAATGACCGTCTTATCCATTTGCTTTATTCATGGGTTTTATTTGATATTTTTCCTTTCCTTTTTGGAACAAATAAAGATCGGTGGCGACTCTGTTCATTTTCGAGTGTGTAAACACCTCGAGTATTTTTTAGCGCTATAGATACCTATGTGACCTATGTCCATCTTCACTTCTTCTGTTTTCAAAAACCTTAACTGTTTATCATAAATATTCAACTATTATCAATAAAATTGCTGGTGAGGCTTTGTACATACATCCTCAAAGGCCTCCACTCCATCCAGATTAGGCTTTACAAGCTTTCAAATTTACAGTCTTTCTTTAAATTACTGTCAAATAAAGAACTGTTTATATATTGTTTAGAACTACGTTCGAGTGTAAACCTTAGGACAGTCAAACTATATATATATACATATATATATATATATATATATATATATATATATATATATATATATATATATATATATTTTAGGAATATGGCCTAGGATTGAGAATGTCTTCCCGGTGAAGGCTCTTTCCTAATTAGAGATCTGTAGTTCAAACCCTCAAGATGAATTATTCCCGTTGAAACATCTTGAAAAGATCTTAGAACCCAAACTAGGACACATCCACCCAAGAGGAATTATTCCCGGTGAAACCTCTTACCCATTTGCTTAAAGCCAAAATAAGTTCAAAACCACATAGCTTTCTCTTGTGCTATAACAAGGACCCTCGATTAGCCTCCTCTTGGGCTTTGTACAAGGACCCACAGGTTTCTTAAAAGCATTCCCAGCTTCCTCTTGAGCTTGTATACAAGGACCCATCAGGTTTCTTATAAACATAGGAACAGGTATTTAGTTACCTTCTAGCCTATCCTGGTGAGTTTCTTCCACTTTAAACCAGACTTTAAAACAAGCCAAGTTTGTCTCAATCTCATATTGAGTACACCTTTTGGAATGAGAGACATGGACAGTCTTTGTCACCCTTATCTTAATCAACTTTCCTTAGCAGAATCTAGGACCCATTGTTATCTATCCTCAGTCATTGTCAGCCTTAATCTTGGGCTTTAAACAAGAAATCTCAATTAGACAATCTTTATGCGATCATTCAAAACCCTTGGAAAGGGTTAGCCTCCAAAAATCAGTCTTTTAATAGATATATTCTCCAGCAGAGTAAAACTCTCAAAAGAGTCAGCCTCAACCTTGGGCTTCATATAAGGCATGAAACAATAACTTCACCATTTAAGAGTCAGCCACAACCTTGGGCTTCATACAAGGCACAAAATAGAGTCTCCCTAAGTAGAGTCAGCCACAATTCTGGGCTTTGTACAAAACACCAAATAAAATCCATCAAATAAATACTCTCCAGCTAGAATCAGCCTCAATTCTGGGCTTTGTACAGAACACCAAAACTCTTTAGTTTAAATCAATCCCCAGTGGAGTTA
This sequence comes from Vicia villosa, assembly GCF_029867415.1. Classification (NCBI taxonomy): domain Eukaryota; kingdom Viridiplantae; phylum Streptophyta; class Magnoliopsida; order Fabales; family Fabaceae; genus Vicia; species Vicia villosa. The sequence continues at coordinate 177,441,784 of NC_081182.1, forward strand.
TCTCCCAGAGTCAATAAAAACAATCAAAAAGCCTCAAGCTTGGGCCTCATACGAGTCAGTTAAAAAAAATCAAATCTTTCAAACAATAGATAAACATAGCTTATCTCTATAAAGAGATCTTTCTCCTATCTCGCCACACTCAAACAAACATTTCAATTTCAACTTCAATTTCAAACATTCTCCCATTTAGGACTCTGAAAGGCATGCTTTGAAGCAAACAAACCCAGATTTGTACACTTTCCCTAATTTGGATGAGAATCCTTCTTTCATTTAAGAGACACGCGACTGGCATACTTGCAAACATACAAATAAGGTCCCTATCTTAATGAAATGAATTCAGCTTTTTTGTCACTTTAAAATGTTTGTGGTGGAATAGTAGAAATACCTCTCTATAAAGATAAATTCATGTCTCTTTACTGTAAACAGAGATTTAATTCAAGCTTCAACCTTGAGCTTCAAGCAAGGCACCAAAAATATATTAAATTCCCTAATTAGTTCCCCGAACTACATTAAGCTCTGACTTCCATTAGGGATATGTAGGCATGAGGTTCACAAGGAATCTCAGCGAGCTAATAAAATACCAAAAATAGTCAGTCTGTATGTATTCTTTTTAATTCAATTCAATTCCTTCTCCTAACACAAAGGAGAAAATTTCCCAATAATAAGCAACAAACGCAAATCACAATGACACAAAGAAGGTTCCCGTAGAGTACTACGCTTTCGCCATCCCATTAGATTTTAGAAAAGCTTTTTGGAAACAACGTAATTAATAAAATGCCTGTTTTATGAAGTTTTTATCTATTTAAATCTCCTAATCTCAAACTTTCGCTCTGTGGACTCGGAACATGCTAATATCCCTAACGTACGCTTTCGCCATCCCGCTCGGGTGTAAAAACAATTTTTGAAAATAAATAAGTTCTAATTAGTTTTAATACCCTTTCGCCATCCTTAAAACTAATGTCTTATGTCTAATATCCAGTTACAGATCTCAAACTTTCGCTCTATTGATTTTAACCTTTGACCGTCTTAAACCCTCAAACTTTCGCTCTATTGGTTTTAAGACTTACTAATTAAAATAGACATACAAACCAAAAACAAGTGATAATTAACAAAACATAATTAAGCCAATTTATTTCGGATCCCACAGTTAACTTACTTTACATACCGATACCTTAGTAAATTAGCCAAACATATTAATACGGTTAAGCATGCCTGAATTAATTTGGCTTATAATAAAAGGCATGTTAATTGGCATATAATATATCATGCAATAACTATATAAATAAAGGCGGTAAAATATTAAACCTGAATTAAATAAATTGCAATTGAATCTTCGAGTACTGAACTTCCACCACAGGTTGGCTGGATCGTTCTTCGGAATTTAAACGGACGGAAAATAAAACAAGGAAATAAAAGCGATAAATCTAACGTAAGGCTAGATTTATAAAAGGTTCACAATAATTTCCGGTGTAGAAATCGTTGTGAGAAAATTAGGGGTGTTCAAATCCAAACCAGCCCAATAAAAAACCGCAAACCGAACCAAACCAGACCGAAAACTGCAAAAACCGCATTTGTTTCGGATTAGTTTGGACCATTTTGTGACAAAACCGCGCGGTTCGGTTCGGTTTGCGGTTTATATGTTGAAACCGGCCCAAACCAAACCAAACCGCAATACTTCTAAATTAACCCCATATTTTAAAATATATTTAACTTTAAGGCCCATATTATTTGAGTTTAAGGCCCAATATTTAGAAGAAAAAAAGTCACTTTGAAGCCATACCCGGCCTGCTGTGTCGTGTGAGTCTTCCAAGTTTCATTTCAGTATTACACGGTGGTTGGCTAGGGTTGAGATATTTGAGATTGCAAACATTCGTCAGCGGCTTCCAAGCTCCATTACATCAGAAACACGGTGGTTCTAAACTTCATCAGCGGAGCTGCAGCTGCTTGTGAATCGTCACAGGCTTGCCGTAATCTGTTCTAAACTTTCGTTTCTTAGGTGAGCTCTAATTCTACCGGTTGCGAATCGTTGTAAAAATTAAATTATATCTTCTGATTCTAATATATTCATCTCTTTCTGTAATAGACATGGCTATTGATAATGATAAAGAAGTTGATGTTTCTGATGCTTCCTTTTCCATTTCCATGGCCGAAAATCAGGTAACTGTCTTTGAGCCCCAAACTTTGAATATAATACGTTAATTACACATTACTTCACACAACAACCGTAGAAATTAATTTCCATGGCAAGTTTTAGTAGTGTAGAAATTAATTTCATTGTTTGATATAAATGAAAATAAGAACAAGTTAAAACAAGTGCTGAGTTTGGAACTATTTTTTACTATGCATCTTTATTATGAAAACAAGTTAAAACAAGTGCTGAGTTAAAACAAATTAATTTTTATTATGAAAATAAGAACAAGTTAAAACAAGTGTTGAGTTTGATATAAAATTAAGATGTGTCGAGGAATGAAAACTAATTTTTAGTGTAGTGAAAGAAACTACCAGTTTCATCCAGCCATAGCCTTTTCATGTGTGAGTGTGTTGATTTTTGAAACTTATGGTTGTGATGAATAATTATGTAGTTTGAAAGTAAAAAGAAAAAGCGGCATAACTGAGTATTATTACCTAGAATATTTTCTGTCTGGCATAAACTAGAAGAATATTTGATTTTGTGTTAACCATAGATAGATGTTTGATGTTAAAACTCAGCATACTTTATGTAAATAAAAATGTGTTTATTATGCATCTGCAGCCTGAAAGTAATGAACAAATGCCAACAACAAATCCACCACAACCTATTGATTTGGATGTTCAAAAGAAGAAAAGGAAAGTTGGAGAACCTGATGATTCTAATGTCGATGATTCTAATGCTGGAGATGCAGGTAAACAAAAACCTTGTAGGCCTAAATCTTGGGTTTGGGATCATTTTACAAGAGATGATTCGGGTACTCGGGCTAAGTGTAATTGGTGTACGAAATCTTATGCGGCTGATTCACACAAGAATGGAACCTCAAATTTAAATAACCATTTGGTGAATCAATGTAAAAAAATTCCCAAGAGTGTTCTTGATCCTACTCAAACCACTCTTAGCCTTCAAGAAGGCTCTAGTAATGCACTTGTTGGTATTCATTTTGATGTTGAATTGTGTAGACAAGCTTTAGCTAGAATGATAATCGTTGACGAGTTACCTTTTTCTTTTGTGGAAAATGAAGGATTTCGTCATTTTATGAGTGTTACACAACCTAGGTTCCCACTTCCAGGAATGCTTTCAATTGCTAGGGATTGTTTGAGTCTTTACACTAGTGAGAAACATAAGTTAATAAGCATGTTTACTAAAACAAAACAAAGTGTCTGTCTAACAACTGATGCTTGGACCTCTGTGCAAAATATTAATTATATGGTGATTACTGCGCATTTCATTGATCAAGATTGGAAGATGCATAAAAGGATTCTTAATTTTTGTCCTATAACATCTCATAAGGGAGAGATAATCGGAAAAAAGATTGAAAAGTGCTTGGAGGGTTGGATGATAGATAAGGTTTTCACCATCACAGTTGATAATGCGGCTTCAAATGATGTTGCTATGATTTACCTACAAAATAGAATGGAGGATTGGAATTCACATCCACTAAAAGGGGAGAATTTGCACGTTAGATGTTGTGCCCACATTCTTAACCTTGTTGTCAACGATGGGGTGAAGTTGAAGATCATGCATTCTTCAATTTCCAAAATTAGGAATGCAGTTCGATATGTTCGTAAGTCACCGGGTCGTCTAGATAGGTTTAGAACATGTATTAAAGAAGTTAGGATACAAGACAAGTCTACGGTGCAATATGATTGTCCTACTAGGTGGAACTCCACGTACCTTATGCTTGAAAGTGCATTGAAGTTTCAAAGGGCCTTTAAGAGATTAGGAGAGAAATGTGTTGAGTATGCGATGTTAGAAGGTGGTGTACCAAATAATGTGGATTGGGATAATGCCAAGTGTTTTGTGAAATTTTTGAAGTTATTTTTTGAAATCACTAAGAATGTGTCAGGTTCAACATATGTATCATCTTCTATGTATTTCATGGAGCATTGTAAAATATTAGGAGCATTAAAGACTTGGAAGGAATGTCACAAAGATGACACACTACTTACAAGTATGGCTAACATTATGCATGAAAAATATAGTAAGTATTGGGGGGATGTCGAAAAGATGAACATGTTAGTATTTATTGCTGTAATTTTTGACTCTCGGCGTAAGTTTCAGTTCATTAGGTGGGGATTGGATAAGTTTTATGAGAAGAATGTTGCTGATTCTTTGTGTGATAAGGTAAGGCAAACATTAAACAAAATGTTTGAAAGCTATACACTTTATTTAAGTAAAGGCCAAACCGAAAGTGTTGCACAAGAACCGTCCAAATTTGTTACATCTTCTGATCATATGGATGATGAATTTGAGAAGGACATGGATCAAGATTCGAACTTAAATAAGAACGAAGTGGATTTGTACCTCATGGAGACGAGGGAGAAGAAAAGTCCAGACTTTGACATTTTGAATTGGTGGAAGGTAAATTCCACCAAATACCCTACTCTTGGTATGATGGCTAGAGATATCTTGGCTATGCCAATATCTACGGTTGCTTCCGAGTCCGCTTTTAGTACCGGGGGTCAAGTTCTTAGTTGTTATAGGAGCTCTCTTACACCACACACTGTCGAAGCTTTAATATGTGCACAAAATTGGTTAAGATCCTCCCCTTTGAAAGTGGATATCGAAGAGAACTTGGAAGAATTGGAGAAGCTCGAACAAGGTATATATATATATATATGTTTGTTTTGTTTGTCTAACGTTTGTTAATATGTTTGTTTTGTTTGTCTAACGTTTGTTAATATGTTTGTTTTGTTTGTAGAAATGGCTCCGATCCCACAATTAAATGAGGGACTTTCTGACATTGAATCGGACTAGTAGACGTGCTTGAAAAAAAAAGGTATGAATTTGATACTATAATTTGTTAATATAATTTGTTACTATAATTTTTTACTATAACATGTCAGTCGTAATACAACATAACAGAACTATAATTTGAATGACATTGCCTTTATTTGATTTGTAATACAGCATAACATGGCATTGCTTTTATTTGATTTGTAATACAACATAACAGCAGTATTCTAGAACTAGTTTTCAAAAGATGCATGGTCTGGTCTTCTTCTAGAATGTGATGCACTTAACATTGATTTATGTTTATAGAAATTAATTAATGATATTGAAATGCTTATAATAATTGACTGAGTGTTGTATTTGTAGACAATCAGGATGAATGCTAGAAGACAACATGAAACAATATGGAATGGTTGAACTGGATTTTGATTGGTGGAACATACAAGATGGGTGAACTGAATTTTGAATGATTTATGATTTGAATGGTTGAACTTTAATTTATGTATTAATTTGGAGTTTTGTCTACATATTGAAACTTTAACAGAATTGCTTGGTTTTGTGGTTTTGTAAGACTTTATTATGTATTAATTTGGAGTTTTGTGGTTGTGTAGTTTAAGATTACATTGAATTCCGCCTACTGTTGTGGTTTTGTAAGATTTTATTGTGTAAGCTTTGATTATGAAGAGGTGCAAAAATTACAACTTACTAGATTATATAAAATAAAAGTTTGTGTTTTTTTTTAAAAACCGAACCAACCGAACCAATCCAAACCGCATTGGTTTGGTTTGGTTTGGTTTGGTTTTTTTTTTCAAAGTCAACCGAACCAAACCGAACCGCATGCCTTTTTCTCTTGCGGTTCGGATGATTTTTTAAGCTAAAACCGCCCAAACCGCACCGCGAACACCCCTAGAGAAAATAGACTGTTTGAATGAAAGCAGGAAGAAAATATAAAGTACGGTACAATTTCGGCAGCACTTCGTTAGCAGGAAATCAAACATTGAGAACTGAGGTGACTGCTTCTATTTATAGGGGATGCTTTGCAGTTGCGTTGCGTGAAAAGAGGAAGCTGACTTGGAGACGTGCGTCTCCGCTTCTTGGGGAAGCTCCTTTGAATGCTTGAGACGTGCGTCTCAAGTGGAGAAAATACGGGGGACTGGAGACGTGCGTCTCCCTTTTGCTGATGTGGCCAATGAGACGTTGGAGACGTGCGTCTCCACTTGCTTGTGTGGTTTGGGCCACGCATAATTGATTCTCAGTGGGCTGGTCTTGTCTCTTTTGGGCGTTTGGGTCTTCTTTAGCAAATTTGGGAGTTATTTGCGCCTCCTTTTCACTTCAGCACCCATTTTTCATCTTTTAGGCATAAATAGTGGTCGTTTTAGCTCCATTTCCTCTCATTTTTGCAATTAGTCATAATAAAAGTGTAAAACCTGAAACAAAGCAAATACTCGCGTAATATCATAATAAATCAACATAATAAACGGAAAAATGCTATAAATATCTACGGATTTCAAGCTAAATATACGATATAAAATCGTGTTATCAGTTACCAGTTGGTTTCTGCACCTTTCAGGATCATTAACCCTCAATCAATTGCATCAAATCATGCATATAGAGTATTTCATGTTTAATTTCAGTTTTAGGGTTCTTCGTGTTCATGCGTGTGAATTTTGAATTATACTGAAAATAAATAAAATCAAAGGATACCATCATGATCCTCGTTCAAAAACGAGCAAAATCCATGTTTACATCTTTAAGTTTGGTTGAGAAACGAAGGAGATAGCAAATTCAAAAATTTGAAGCTTGAGGTTGAAGATGAAGATGGTGGCGCCATTTTTTTAAATTTCCCAGAAACGAGTTTATTTTATTTTGATTGGTAGGCGTGTTATCTATGAATTCATCATAGTGTCCCAATGGTTACAGCGCGCGTCCCAAAGCCTTGCCTTGCCTTAGGTTTGGGGTTCAATCCCCCCCTCAGACCTTTTGTTCATTTTATTTTTCCAACTCATTTAATTCTTTGCTTTCACATATAATCACATGGGCTCCTTTCCTAAACAGGGCACGCGCGTGGCCCAGTTGGTATTTGTTTTGTTTGGTAACCTATAGGGCGTGGGTTCAACCCTTGGCAAGACCAAACCCCATTTTTTTAACACTATTTTCTTTCATTTTATCTTATAACTTCACATTATTAAATTACCCACCAATTTAAATCATTTGCTTTTGATTTTTTTACACACTTCTCATTTATTATATCTATTTTGAGAATATATCAAAAAATCATAAAAAATATACTATTTTAGTGTATTTTATTTAGGTTAAAATTCATATATTTTAAGTATGTGTTAATACCTTAAAATATATGATTTTACTTGATTCTCAAAGTCAAATCTCTTGTAAATATTTTTGTGATAAAACTCTAATTATTTAGGTCTTAATCAAGATTAGATTTTGTCATTATCTTGATTAAGTTGACTGTTATCAAGAATTTAAATTGTTTTCAAATCTCCGATTAGTCAGCCGGTCAAAGCTTTCAAACAAAACAGTAATCATTTCAAAATCATTTTCAACTGTTTTCATCAACAGTAAATATTTTAGTGGGCCTCTAATAGAGTGTAAGTCCCATCCATCTTTTTCTTTTCATAGTTTGTTTTCCAAAACTGTATTTACAAAATCTTCTTTCTATTTTCAAAACATTCTTCTGGTATTTGAGGGGCATTATTCCCGGTGAAACTCTTTAGATACCTATGTGACCTATGTCTATCTTCACTTCTTCTATTTTCAAAAACCTTAACTGTTTATCATAAATATTCAACTATTATCAATAAAATTGCTGGTGAGGCTTTGTACATACATCCTCAAAGGCCTCCACTCCATCCAGGTTAGGCTTTACAAGCTTTCAAATTTACAGTCTTTCTTTAAATTACTGTCAAATATAGAACTGTTTATATATTGTTTAGAACTACGTTCGAGTGTAAACCTTAGGACAGTCAAACTATATATATATATATATATATATATATATATATATATATATATATATATATATTATAGGAATATGGCCTAGGATTGAGAATGTCTTCCCGGTGAAGGCTCTTTCCTAATTAGAGATCTGTAGTTAAAACCCTCAAGATGAATTATTCCCGGTGAAACATCTTGAAAAGATCTTAGAACCCAAACTAGGACACATCCACCCAAGAGGAATTATTCCCGGTGAAACCTCTTACCCATTTGCTTAAAGCCAAAATAAGTTCAAAACTACATAGCTTCCTCTTGTGCTATAACAAGGACCCTCGATTAGCCTCCTCTTGGGCTTTGTACAAGGACCCACAGGCTTCTTAAAAGCATTCCTAGCATCCTCTTGAGCTTGTATACAAGGACCCATCAGGTTTCTTATAAACATTAGAACAGGTCTTTAGTTACCTTCTAGCCTATCCTGGTGAGTTTCTTCCACTTTAAACCAGACTTTAAAACAAGCCAAGTTTGTCTCAGTCTCATATTGAGTACACCTTTTGGAATGAGAGACATGGACAGTCTTTGTCACCCTTATCTTAATCAACTTCCCTTAGCAGAATCTAGGACCCATTGTTATCTATCCCCAGTCATTGTCAGTAATCTTGGGCTTTAAACAAGAAGTCTCAATTAGACAATCTTTCGGCGATCATTCAAAACCCCTGGAAAGGGTTAGCCTCCAAAAATCAGTCTTTTAATAGATAAATTCTCCAGCAGAGTAAAACTCTCAAAAGAGTCAGCCTCAACCTTGGGCTTCATACAAGGTATGAAACAATAACTTCACCATTTAAGAGTCAGCCACAACCTTGGGCTTCATACAAGGCATAAAATAGAGTCTCCCCGGTGAGTCCTTCATCATTAAGTAGCCACAACCTTGGGCTTTGTACAAGGCAGATAAACCACATTTCCTGTGTCAAAGATTCCTAATCTTCAGGATCTTTTCCCCATAGAGTCATTCATACTCAGTTTCTTTAAGAGTCCGTCACAACCTTGGGCTTTGTACAAGGCAGAAAACAATGTTTTCCCTAACCAAAGTAGCCACAACCTTGGGCTTCATACAAGGCACAAAATAGAGTCTCCCTAAGTAGAGTCAGCCACAATTTTGGGCTTTGTACAGAACACCAAATAAAATCCATCAAATAAATACTCTCCAGCTAGAATCAGCCTCAATTCTGGGCTTTGTACAGAACACCAAAACTCTTTAGTTTAAATCAATCCCTAGTGGAGTTATCTCCCAGAGTCAATAAAAACAATCAAAAACCCTCAAGCTTGGGCCTCATACGAGTCAGCTAAAAAAATCAAATCTTTCAAACAATAGATAAACATAGCTTATCTCTATAAAGAGATCTTTCTCCTATCTCGCCACATTCAAACAAACATTTCAATTTCAATTTCAATTTCAATTTCAAACATTCTCCCATTTAGAACACTGAAAGGCATGCTCTGAAGCAAACAAACCCAGACTTGTACACTTTCCCTAATTTGGATGAGAATCCTTCTTTCATTTAAGAGACACGCGACTGGCATACTTGCAAACATACAAGTAAGGTCCCTATCTTAATGAAATGAATTCAGCTTTTTTGTCACTTTAAAATGTTTGTGGTGGAATAGTAGAAATACTTCTCTGTAAAGATAATTTCATGTCTCTTTACTGTAAACAGAGATTTAATTCAAGCTTCAACCTTGAGCTTCAAGCAAGGCACCAAAAATATATTAAACTCCCTAATTAGTTCCCCGAACTACATTAAGCTTTGACTTCCATTAGGGATATGTAGGCATGAGGTTCACAAGGAATATCAGCGAGCTAATAAAATACCAAAAATAGTCAGTCAGTCTGTCTTCTTTTTAATTCAATTCAATTCCTTCTCCTAACACAAAGGAGAAAATTTCCCAATAATAAGCAACAAACGCAAATCACAATGACACAAAGAAGGTTCCCGTAGAGTACTACGGATATGTAGGGTGCTTAAACTCTTCCCTATGTATAACCGACCTCCCGGACTCCAGAATTTCTACTCTAGGTGAATCCCCACACTTAGCAAACTCCTAGGGTTTAATTGAGATATTTTTCCCCTTTCCTACTCGTAGGATAATTAAAAAGTTCGTGTGATATCGTAGGAAGAATTGAAACAAAATTCATCCCGCCCCGGGAGCTTCCTCCTTCCAAATTTCGCGTGAAGGGTCTAGCGTGCCGTCCTTCCAAGTTAAACGGGGAGGTAAAGAAAACGACACCACAGAAAAATGGCGACTCTGCTAGGGAAATAAGTGTTAAAAATCTTGGTTTTTCATCCAAACCAATGGTTGACCTGTTACTGGTCCAGCCCCAATGAGGAATTAGGGATGCCAAATTCCCCCTCAAACAAGAGAGGTCCTGCCTAACCTCTGTGTCATTTCATGTGATTGCTGCATATATACTTGTTTATTTTGTTTATTCTGTATCGAGAAAGGGCTTGATTCCCCCTTGTGGTGAGAAATCCTATACTCGGATTTGAGTGCAACATAAGATAGGATGGAGGATGTCTTCTCGGTGAAGACCCTCTAATCCTGGTTCCCAAATCTACTCTTGGGATTTGCCTGGCTGGTTGTGATTAACTGTGCCAATGCATTCCGAGACTGATTTGTACCAGGAGGACCTAGAAACACATTAACCCCACTTAAAGCTTTTTTTTAGGACGTAGAGCGGTGATTATGAAAGTAATTGTCACACAAATACTACACTCAGAGAAAACTCTCTTATAGATACCAGTCAACGTATCTTTAAGGTTGAGCGAAAACTCTGAGATCCCCTAGAACCCGTTTTACAGGTACAAAAATCCTTATCCTTAGTTTACCTTGGGGCGAGGTTTGCGTTATGACTCCATGACCACTATACCCTTCTACGCCATGTTTGTTTAAAAACTCTTGTGTGTGCATTCATGCATCATTCATAAATAACTAAAAACAAAAAGAGTCTTTTTCGAGTCGTTTTTTAAGGAAACTAAATAACAAACGTTTCGAACTTCATAAAAAGAGAGAAACGGAGAAAGGGCTTAAGGATCTATACCATGGATTACGGAAGAAAGAGAGCTAGGAAATACACCTTCAAGATTCCTAAGGTCGAGGAATTGGAAAAGCTCGGAAAACTGGTGGTCAACCCCAGGCTTTCAAGCAGAAGTATGGAAAATTTCTGCCTCTTCTCACCACTAGCATTGTGGATGGGATCCTTCCCACATTGGTACAGTTTTACGATCCAACGTATCACTGCTTTACCTTTCAAGATTATCAAATCATGCCTACGTTGGAAGAGTACTCTCGTCTGATTGGAATACCCGTATACGCGCAAGATCCATACTCTGGTTTGGAAAAGAATCCTGACGACATTATCATTGCTGCAACTACTCCCTTGAACGTAGTCGACATCAGAACTCATATGGTGAGTAAAGGAGGAATTCAAGGATTACCCTCCAAGTTCTTGTTGGATCAAGCTCGATACTTCGTCAGCATCCAAGATATGAGTGCTTTTGAGGAAATCTTGGCTTTGCTTATATACGGATTGTTTTTGTTTCCTAACATTAACGACTTCGTCGACATCAATGCAATTAAGATCTTTTTTATTGGAAATCCAGTTCCAACCTTGCTTGCGGATGCTTATCACTCTGTGCATTCAAGAAACCTGCAGCGAGGATGATTAATCACATGTTGCGTACCGTTGCTATACGAATGGTTCGTCTCGCACCTGCCAAAGTCTAGCACTTTATGGAACATGAGGGATGGCCTTTACTGGTCATATAAAATCATGTCTCTCACCCATTCGGACATTGAGTGGTGTAGTCCTTACAACGACGAAACCAAGATCGTCTTCAGTTGTGGAAGTTATCCCAACGTACCCCTTATTGGATCTAAGGGAGGAATCAATTATAATCCAGCTCTAGCCCGTCGTCAATACGACTATCCCATGAAAAATATACCAAGTAGTATTCAATTGGAGGGTCTGTTCTTTAAGAACATCGACGATCATGGCAACATGCTAAAGAAGGAAATTGTCCAAGCTGGGCGTCTTGTTCACAGCAAAGGGAGAAGATTGTTAGGAAAACATCTTTGCATATCCCTGGATCCTTACTTTCAATGGGTACGCGTCAGAGCATTCAAGCTCAGGATGCCATATCAACATTAAGAACCTATTCCCCTAAGGGAACCAATATACCTTTTCTCCACCGATGTTGAAAAACTGCAAGCGGCATTAAACAAAGTATGCCACGAAAGGAATGCTTGGAGAAACAAGTATCAAATATTCAACACGGAAAACGTTGAGATTCAAAACATTCTAAGAAGGAAGGATGAGTTACTTGAAGTACTCGATCGACAAGTGACACAATCATCACTTTCTCATCATATCCCTCCTGCTTCCTGGATCATCGATCAGCTCACGTCAGAGAACACTCATCTCAAGAAACAGAAGAAAATGTTAGAACGCGAAGTCGGCTCTTCGTCAAAGTTTTAGAGTCCTTTCTCTCAGTTTCTCTGTATTTCCCTTTTCAAAGTCTATAAAAAATAACGTTTTCGCTTAATTAATAAAAGTTTGATGTTTCATAACGTAATTATGGTGTTTCCTTGAAAAAATATTAACTTAATTGCACATCATGCATCGCTTTAGTTGTACGCACTGACACGAGAATTGTCGCGGATCTAATCGTCACTTTCCTTTCTCCAGAAAGAGAGGAGGAGAAGGAGGTGAACAAAGACATTCAAGCTGTCTCATCCATACAACACTCGTTCAGGTCGTAAGAAAAGAATGGAAGACTTTGAACAAGAGAATCGAGAACTCAGAGAAGAGATTACTACTCTCAAAGATACTGTTGAAAGGCTCAATAGTATGGTAGAAGCCCTGGTAGTTGCGCAAAATCAACCAACGCCAGAAGAACCACAAAGGACTGTGGTTTCCGAGATTGTTTCTACTCCTATTCCTCAGTATACCATGCCGCCCAACCGACCTTGGGGCATTCCGTATAACTTTACTCCAGACGGGTACATATCCCCAATTTCTGAAGTTCCAAGAGTCCCAACGGATATGCGTCCACCAGAGGGTTACAGACCTTTGGAAATTGAAGTTCCAAGAGCAACGACAATGGGTTTCACACAATAGAATGCTGAGATACCAAGATCTGCTGTCATGGTTTCTCCACAGCCGATTATGCATACTTTTCCTCCACCAGGTGGACAAGTATATCATCACGCTCCTAGTGAGGACGCTGGCGTGTATGAAAGATTGGACGAGTTCTAGGAACAGTTTCTGCAAATACAGAAGGAACTCAAGGCTCTCCAAGGACAAGATCTTTTTGGAAAAAATGCTGCAGACCTCTGTCTGGTTCCAAATGTTAAGATTCCTCACAAATTCAAAGTACTAGAGTTTGAGAAGTACAAAGGGAATTCATGCCCACAATGTCACCTCGTGATGTACGCTCGAAGGATGTCAACTCAGACTGATAATCAACAATTACTCATTCAATATTTTCAAGACAGCCTGACTGGTGCTGCACTCAAATGGTACATGAACTTAGATAGTTCAGAGATTTGTACTTTTCGAGACCTCGGAGAGGCCTTCGTCAAACAGTATAAGTACAATCTGGATATGGCTCCCGACAGAGATCAACTCCGGGCCATGACTAAAAAGGATAGAGAAAGCTTCAAGGAATACGCTCAAACATGGCGTGAAGTTGCTGCTCAAATTTGTCCACCACTTGAAGAGAAAGAAATGACAAAAATCTTTCTCAAAACTTTAAGTCCATTTTACTACGGACGAATGGTTGCAAGTGCAGCTAGTGATTTTATAGAGATGGTAAACATGGGTGTACGTTTAGAAGAAGCAGTTCGAGAAGGACGTTTGAACAAAGAACAAGAATCTTCTATTGGTCCTAGAAAGTATGGAAGTTCTTCCAGAAGAAAAAGGATCAAGATGTCAGCAATGTCTTGCACAAAGCTAAGAAGAAGTTTTCACCTCAAATGGCTACAATAACTCCGATTGTTAACTCAGCGCCAGCTTATCAACCTCAGGTTTCTCAACAACCATTTCAACAAAGGTCACAACAACCTCAGCAACAGGTTCAACCTCCAAATTTCAACAACAATCGGGCTCCAAGGTATCCTCCTTTTGACCCCGTGCCAATGCCTTATGCGGTTTTGTTTCCAACACTATTGGCAAAAGGACTCATTCTGACAAAGAATCCTCCAAATCCTGCATATGAATCTTCACATTGGTTCAAGGCTGATCAATCTTGTCCTTATCATAAAGGGGCACCAAGTCACAACATTGAGAACTGTTTTAGTTTCAAGGATGACGTTCAAAGGTTAGGGAAGAACGAAAAGCTATCCTTCAAAGATACTAATCCCAATATCCAGGCAAGTCCTTTGCCGCAGCATAAAGAAGCTTCAGTGAATCTGATAGATCAGCACCCTAACGTCATTCAAATTTATGACATTTGTCCGATAGGGGAAAATCTCGTCAAAATACACGCTAGACAAGCTGGATACGGTCACGTACCACCTCACAACTACTTCACATGTGAAATTTGTCCAAAGAATAATCAAGGATGTGCCGTAGTTCAAGCTGCATTACAAGAACAAATGGACTTAGGATGGATTCAACACATCCGAGTCAAAACTGAGTACGACATCAACATGGTTCAAGGATGTCCAGGAGAATACAAAATCTACAAAGTTGAAGATCTCGAAGGATCGGTAGTCAGGTTCCATAAGACTTTAAATGGACTTGCCTACTTTGGAACGGATTTCCATCCTTATAGTACATGTAGAATTTGTCTAAAAAATTTACGAGGATGTTTGCGCGTCCGCAACGACATTCAGAAACTGATGGATGAAAATACCATTACAGTTCTTGCCAACAGAGAAGATGACAAAGTCTTTACCATATCTCCTCAAATTAATCTAGTTGAACCAACGCAAGTCAAGTATGACAACAGGAAGACAACAATTGCTCCGTTAGTCGTCTACTTACCAGGTCCTGTACCGTATGAGTCTAGCAAGGCTATACCATACAAATACAACGCTACATTCATTGAAAATGGTAAGGAAATACCATTACCATCTGATGTCAACATTGTTGACGTTTGTCGAGTCACTAGAAGTGGACGAGTCTTCAACAAAACCACAGAAAATGTGGAAAAGCCTTCTGAAGAAGCACCACATAAGCAAGACAATCATCTGACCAATGTTGTTCAAGTGAAAGAAAATGATGAGATCTTGAAACTAATCCAGAGGAGTGAATACAACATTGTAGATCAGCTGCTACATACTCCGTCTAGGATATCTGTTCTCTCCCTACTATTGAATTCTGAAGCTCATAGGGAAGCTCTACAGAAAGTCTTGGAACAAGCTTTTGTAGAACCAAGTGTTACTGTAGGACAATTCAACAACATCATTGCCAACATCTCCGCAGGAACTAACTTGAGTTTCTGTGATGAAGATCTTCCTGAAGAAGGAGTGGACCATAATCTACCACTTCACATCTCAGTTAGCTTCATGAATGATGTTCTCACATGAGTCCTAATAGACAATGGATCCTCTCTCAACGTCATGCCTAAATCAACGTTGTCAAGGTTATCTTTCAAAGATTACCCGTTAAGAGATAGTCACGTCATCGTCAAAGCATTTGATGGATCAAGGAAATCAGTTTTTGGAGAAGTAGATCATCCCATAACTATTGGACCTCAGACGTTCAAAATCACTTTCCAAGTTATGGATATCCCAGCACAATACAGTTGTTTGCTAGATCGCCCATGGATTCATGAGGCTGGGGCAATTACTTCAACACTTCATCAGAAACTGAAGTTCATAAGAAATGACAAATTGGTAACCGTATGTGGAGAACGAGCTTTTATCGTCAGCAACCTGTCATCATTCTCCGACATAGAACCAAAAGAAATCGCTGGAAATAAATTCCAAGCACTTTCCTTGGATAAGGAAAAAGGAAAAGAGAAAGAAGCGTCTATTTCTTCCTACAGAGATGCAATCCAAGTTGTAAAGGATGACACTACCAGTGGTTGGGGGCACATTGAGATTCCTACCAATAACAAAAACAGAACAGGAGTTGGATTCTTTCCAACATCATCAAAAGTTATTCCAAGGATTGAGGTAGTTCTCCTAATTCAAGAAACTTTTCGCAGTGGAGGTTTTCTTCAACCTGTTCAACAAACAGTCAATACCATCGGTACGGAAGACCCCGATGAGAATTTTGAAGTGGAATGTATGTCTTACCTTCTCGAGGCAGGATACATAGCCCTATCAAATTTTGACTCACCTTGCTGTTATCCAACTAAAGGATCTGAAAGTAAGACTCAACCAAGCAGTGATGAAGTCACTAACAACTTCACCACCAGAAGTCATGGTTCATCAGAAAAAGTTCCTCCTATCCCCGAAGAGACCTGGGATACATTAGGAGAACCATGCAGAAAATTCAACTACATGGTAAAATACTCCGCTCCTGAAAGTTCAAAAATATCTCTTGAAGACATTGTTCCAACTGGATGGAACATTGATTATGAGTACCTTACTCAACCAAAAGAGATATACAGACCTTGCTATTCATCATCATCAACTGGTGAAGTCATCATTGAGGACTATATCCCCAAGTCACCCTCCGAGGCTACAGATTTAGAGTTCACATACCCAGTCAATGCCATCTTGGGAGAAGAGCAAGACCAAAATACAAAAGAGGATGATCTTGAAAGTGTCTCCGACAACGAGTCTCTCCATTCAAAAGATTGGAAGTTTCCTCAAAAGAAAGTCCGACATACTCCATTTGGAATTGGGTATGCTCACACCGCTCAGTCTGCTGAAGTAGAAGAAGATCGTCTAAGTGTTGCAAAGACAGTGGTTGGTAAATCAAGACCTACCACAGGCCAACTTAAGCCGAAGGTGCCAGATTACTTAGTGCAAAATGTGGTTCGGCACTATTGGACAGATGTTGAAGTTTCAACTATTGTTCGCACTCCTAAGTAGGAACTTTCACCGTTATTTTGTCCTCTCACCTTAGCCCATGGTGAAGAGATGTTTCATAGGGCTTTGCATTTTACTATTTCTTAGGAAAATGTCCCTCTTTGCTTCACCCAAAGCAATAGAGTTTTGTTTTACAGGGTCTTTGTTTCAAGAAATGACTGTCAATAAATAAAAATGTCATTTTGTTCCTTTGTTAGTTTTTCCCTTTTCTTTTTCTGAAGTTGGTAATCCTAAAAAACACCCTTAAAAAACATCAAAAATTCCATTAACTGCATACACCGAGTCTTTACTCGTTGTCTAAATAAAACTTATCACACATATGCAGATTAATCATAAAGGAAGAGACAGAGGAAGAAGAAGACGAAGGAGATTAATCCATTAACTGAAACATACGATTGTATGACTTCTCCAAGCTTTGGGTTTCCTGTATTCGAGACAGAGGAAGAAGAAGACGATGAAATATCAAAGGATATTTCACGGTTACTTCAACAAAAGGAAGAGGCCATTCATCCATACAAGCCTCTAGAGATCATTAACCTTGGTTCCGATGGAAACAAAAAAGAGGTTAAGATAGGAGCTTGGCTCAATTCAGAGATCAGAGAGAGTTTGATACAACTGCTCAGAGAATTCTCGGATGTCTTCGCTTGGTCTTATTAGGATATGCCAGGGTTGGATACCAGTATAGTGGAGCATCACTTACCATTAAAAGCAGAGTGCTCTCCGGTCAAGCAAAAATTTAGAAGAACTCATCCGGAGATGGCTATGAAAATAAAAGAGGAAGTTCAAAAGCAAATAAACACTGGTTTCCTTGTCACCTCAAAATACCCTCAGTGGTTAGCTAACATTGTTCCCGTTCCTAAGAAAGATGGAAAAGTCCGCATGTGCGTCGACTACAGAGATTTGAACAAAGCTAGCCCTAAGGATGATTTTCCTTTACCACATATTGACATGTTGGTGGACAGTACAACAAAATCCAAAGTTTTCTCATTCATGGACGGATTTTCGGGATACAACCAAATCAAAATGGCACCTGAAGACATGGAGAAGACAGCTTTCATGACCCCCTGGGCATGTTCTGCTATCGCGTTATGCCTTTTTGACTAAAGAATGCAGGGGCAACCTATCAAAGAGCCATGACTACACTTTTCCACGACATGATGCATAAGGAAGTGAAAGTCTATGCGTATTTCATGATTGCCAAATCAGAGAATGAGGAAGATCACATACAGAATCTAACAAAGTTATTTCAACGCTTACGGAAGTTTCAGCTTCTCCTGAATCCCAACAAATGTACCTTTGGTGTCTACTCAAGAAAACTACTTGGTTTCATCGTCAGCAAACGAGGAATTGAAGTAGATCCAGATAAATTCAAGGCAATTCAAGAAATGCCTTCACCCAAAACCGAGAAAAAAGTTAGAGAATTTCTTGGACGTCTGAATTACATCTCGAGATTCATATATCTCATGACTGCAACTTGTGCTCCAATTTTCAAACTTCTACGGAAAAATCAAAGTTGCGTCTGGACAGACGGTTGTCAGAAAGCATTCGACAGCATTAAGGAATATCTGCTCGAACCACCCATCTTGTCTCCTCCAGTGGAAGGATGACCTTTGATAATGTACTTAACTGTCTTAGAAGATTCCATAGGTTGTGTCCTTGGACAACAAGATTAGACGAAGAGAAAAGAGCATGCCTTCTACTACCTGAGCAAGAAATTCACTGACTGTGAGTCCCGCTACTCTATGCTCGAGAAAACCTGTTGTGATTTGGCCTGGGTTGCCAAACGTCTCCTCCAGTACATGATTCGACATACTACTTGTTTGATTTCCCATATGGATCCAATCAAGTACATCTTTCAGAAGCCTGCCTTAACTGGGAGAATTGCCCGTTGGCAGATGTTGTTCTCAGAATATGACATTGAGTATCACGCACAAAAAGCCGTGAAAGGAAGTATCCTAGTTGAGCACCTGGCTCACCATCCACTCAATGGTCATGAATCAACCAGTTTTGACTTTCCGAACGAGGACGTCATGTACCTCAAGATGAAAGATTACGACGAGCCACTACCAGACGAAGGACCTAAGATAGGATCCCAATGGGGCTTGATCTTTGACGGAGCTGTCAATGCTTATGGATGAGGAATTGGGGCAATCATTGTTACACCTCAAGGTACCCATATTCCATTTACCGCCAGATTAACTTTCAAATGTACAAACAATGAGGCCGAATATAAAGCTTGCATCACGGGTCTCGAAGAAGCCATGGATCTAAGAATCAAACACTTGGATGTATACGGAGATTATGCTTTGGTCATTAATTTAATCAAAGGAGAATGGGAAACACGCCAACCAGGACTAATCCCTTACAAAGACTATGTGAGAAGATTGTTACCATTCTTCGACAGGGTAGATTTTCATCATATTCCTCGTGAAGAAAATAATTTGGCTGATGCATTAGCCATACTCTCTTCCATGATTAGGATAAATCATTGGAATGACATTCCTCGAATCGATGTTATGCGCCTGGATAGGCCCGCTCATGTTTTCACAGTAGGAGAAATCACCGACGACAAACCGTGGTATCACGACATCAAGAACTTTCTTCAAAGGCAAGAGTACCCTCGTGGGGCATCAAAGAAAGATAGAAAAACTTTGAGAAGGTTAGCTGGCAGACTCTTCCTGAATGAAGATGTTCTGTACAAGAGAAATTTCGACATGGCTCTGCTCAGATGCGTTGACAGAAAAGAAGCAGAAATACTCATAAGAGAAATACATGAAGGTTCCTTTAGTACTCACACCAATGGACACACCATGACAAGGAAAATACTGAGAGCAGGATATTATTGGATGACGATGGAGTCAGATTGCTACCAGTATGCAAAGAGGTGTCACAAATGTCAGATCTACGCTGATAGAATTCATGTGCCACCATCTCTTCTCAACATACTCTCTTCCCCTTGGCCTTTTTCCATGTGGGGAATCGACATGATTGGAATGATTGAGCCAAAAGCGTCCAACAGACATCGCTTCATCTTGGTAGCCATAGACTATTTCACCAAGTGGGTCAAAGCAGTTTCATATGCAAACATTACAAGACAAGTTGTTGTCAGGTTTATCAAGAATCACATCATATGTCGCTACGACATTCCTATTAAGATAATCACTGACAATGGGTCAAATTTGAATAACAAAATGATGAAGGAACTCTGAAGAATTCAAGATTGAACATCACAATTCATCTCCTTACAGACCAAAGATGAATGGAGCTGTAGAAGCAGCTAACAAAAACATCAAGAAAATCATTCAGAAAATGGTCATCACTTACAAATGTTGGCATGAAATGCTCCCGAATGCTCTTCATGGTTACCGTACGTCTATAAGCACTTCAACTTGAGCAACTCCTTTCTCCCTTGTATATGGCATGGAGGCAGTCCTACCCATAGAGGTTGAGATCCCATCAATGAGAGTCTTGATGGAGGCAAAATTAACAGAAGCCGAGTGGTGTCAAAGCAGATTCGATGAATTGAACTTTATTGAAGAAAAGTGCATGACAACTTTATGCCACGGACAACTATATCAACCAAGAATAAAGAAAGCTTTCGACAAAAAGGTTCGACCTCGCACAATCAAAGAAGGTGACCTTGTACTAAAAAAGATTCAATCTTTTCTCACAGATTCGAGAGGGAAATGGACTCCCAATTATGACGGCCCATATGTGGTCAAGAAAGCTTTCTCAAGAGGAGCCTTAATACTCACGGCTATGGATGGAGAAGAATTCACCCGTCCTGTCAATGTCGACGTAGTCAAGAAATACTTCACCTAAATAAAAGAACAGCTCGCTAAGTTGAAAACTCGCAAAGAGCGGCTTAGGCAAAAAAGAGCGTCTCGGTGAATCGAAAACCCGAAAGGGCGATTCAGGAAAAAGTTAGAGACATAAAAAAATACATAATCAATCCCGATAGACTTAAAACTCGAAAGGGATAGTTTACACAAAAGTTAGGGATATATGGCAAAAAAATGTGTTCAGGACATACTTGATCATTCGAAGTCCATAGCGGAGTATTCATCATCAGTAGGTCATCTTCTACGAAGCACGAATACAACGCAACTCAGAGTGGAAAGGAAAGATAATGGTCGTCACGTTTCATCGTACCCCTTTTCCAGAAAATTACCAATTTCCAACTTTGTAAATATTCCATGGGATCAAGCCTTTGGCTGGTCACCATTCCATAAATAATAATTTGAGCTTTGTGCCTTTTCTTTGCAATCGAGTCTTATTCAGTTTCTTAAAATGTGCTTTAAGTCTAAATAGTCATTTTCTTGGAACAAATGTTTTCATAAAATAAAATGAATTTACTGGCGAAATAAAGGTGAAATTTCTTTCTAAGGTTTAAAAACAATAGGAAGAATGCAAACAGTTGCTCCGAAAACGGTTGAGACTCCGGGAACAAATTTCCCCATGAGATCGCTTTGCGAACATCTCCCGATGATGGATCTTCATTTAAAATCAATTCATATCACTTAAAACAGCAGGCAACTGATGAAGAGGTATCCCCAACGGAATGCAAACCTCAAGAAAAAGACATCTTCTGATCATCACAAGATTCAAGTCGTATCATAAGATTTCACATCCGCAACAATTCTATTCACATTCACTTTACGTTTTATAATCATCATATTCATGCATACTTCGCACCTCATAATTGCATAGTTAGCACGATAGAGATAGGCTTTGATCACATTCGTGCCCGGGTCACTGAGTCATATACTCGAGCTTCCCCTGCATGTCGTGAAAGAACCTTCCTCTTCGTGATGACGGTTCGTACACAAGGATTCACCAGCAAGTCAGCAAGCGGTAATTTCCCTCAAAGAGATGGTTTGTTCACTACTGTTGTTATCCCCAAGCAAGATCGACAAATGGTAGTCTTCCTCATGAAGATAGTTTGTCCACTTTTGGACTTCCTCAGAAGGTCGATAGCTAACAATCTTCTCTGGAAAATAGTTTTTCTGCTTTCAAATTTTCTCCACAGGGTTGGCAAATGGCAGTCTCTTTCGCAGAAGACAGTTCGTTCCTCTTAAGGATTTCCCAATAGGGTTGGAAAGTGGCAGTCTCTTTCAGTAGAAGACAGTTTGTTCTCTAGAGATAACGAATGGCAGTCTTCTTCATGAAGAAAGTTCGTTTCAGGATTCTTTATTAGAGTTGAGCGAATGGAAGTCTCTTTCAGCAGAAGACAGTTCACTCACTTTTTTGAGCAGGTAACGAATGGAAGCCATCTCTACGAAGACAGTTCGTTTCGCTTAAAGATTCCTCAGCAAAGTCAGCAAATGGCAGTCTCTTTCAACAGAAGACAGTTTGCTCACTTTTTCCTAAGACGAGTCAACGAATGGCAGTCTCTTTCGCAGAAGACAGTTCGTTCCTCTTAAGGATTTCTCAACAGGGTTGGAAAGTGGCAGTCTCTTTCGGTAGAAGACAGTTTGTTCTCTAGAGATAACGAATGGCAGTCTTCTTCACGAAGAAAGTTCTTTTCAAGATTCTTTATTAGAGTTGAGCGAATGGAAGTCTCTTTCAGCAGAAGACAGTTCACTCACTTTTTTGAGCAGGTAACAAATGGAAGCCTTCTCTACGAAGACAGTTCATTTCGCTTAAAGTTTCCTCAACAAAGTCAGCAAATGGCAATCTCTATCAACAGAAGACAATTTGCTCACTTTTTCCTAAGACGAGTCAACGAATGGCAGTCTCTTTCACAGAAGACAGTTCGTTCCTCTTAAGGATTTCTCAACAGGGTTGGCAAATGGCAGTCTCTTTCAACAGAAGACAGTTTGTTCCCCTAGAGATAACGAATGGCAATCTTCGTCACGAAGAAAGTTCGTTTCAGGATTCTTTATTAGAGTTAAGCGAATGGCAGTTTCTTTCAGCAGAAGACTGTTCACTCACTTTTTTGAGCAGGTAACGAATGGAAGCCTTCTCTACTAAGAAAGTTCGTTTCGCTTAAAGATTCCTCAACAAAGTCAGCAAATGGCAGTCTCTTTCAACAGAAGACAGTTTGCTCACTTTTTCCTAAGACGAGTCAACGAATGGCAGTCTCTTTCACAGAAGACAGTTCGTTCCTCTTAAGGATTTCTCAACAGGGTTGGAAAATGGCAGTCTCTTTCAGTAGAAGACAGTTTGTTCCCCTAGAGATAACGAATGGCAGTATTCTTCACGAAGAAAGTTCGTTTCAGGATTCTTTATTAGAGTTGAGCGAATGGCAGTCTCTTTCAGCAGAAGACAATTCACTCACTTTTTTGAGCAGGTAACGAATGGAAGCCTTCTCTACGAAGACAGTTCGTTTCGCTTAAAGATTCCTCAGCAAAGTCAGCAAATGGCAGTCTCTTTCAACAGAACACAGTTTGCTCACTTTTTCCTAAGACGGGTCAACGAATGGCAGTCTCTTTCACAGAAGACAGTTCGTTCCTCTTAAGGATTTCTGAACAGGGTTTGCAAATGGCAGTCACTTTCAGCAGAAGACAGTTTGTTCCCCTAGAGATAACGAATTGCAGTCTTCTTCACGAAGATAGTTCGTTTCAGGATTCTTTATTAAAGTTGAGCGAATGGCAGTCCTTTCAGTTGAAGACAGTTCACTCAGTTTTTTGAGCAGGTAACGAATGGAAGCCTTCTCTACAAAGGCAGTTCGTTTCGCTTAAAGATTCCTCTGCAAAGTCAGCAAATGGCAGTCTCTTTTAACAGAAGACAGTTTGCTCACTTTTTCTTAAGACGGGTCAACAAATGGCAGTCTCTTTCGCAGAAGACAGTTCGTTCCTCTCAAGGATTTCTCAACAGGGTTGGCAAATGGCAGTCTCTTTCAGCAGAAGACAATTTGTTCCCCTAGAGATAACGAATGACAGTCTTCTTCACGAAGACAGTTTGTTGCATGATTCTTTATTAAAGTTGAGCGAATGGTAGTCTCTTTCAGCAGAAGACAGTTTCCTCACTTTTTCCTAAGCCGGGTCAACGAATGGCAGTCTCTTTCACATAAGACAGTTTGTTTCACTTAAGGATTCCATGGCAGGGTCAACAAATGGCAGTCTCTTTCAGCAGAAGACATTTTGTTCCCCTAGCGATTGGCAAATGGCAATCTTTCCCGAGGAAAGACAGTTTGTCTGTTTAATACCCAAGAAATCGACAAATGGCAGTTTCTTTGCAAGAAACAGTTTGTCTGCTTCCGAGATGTTTCATCCCTATTAGGGTCAACAAATGGCAGTTTTCCTCCTAGGAAAACAGTTTGTTAATTTCCCAGCGGAGTCATCAAATGGAAGTTCTCCTCCTAGGAAAACAGTTTGTTAATCCCCCCAGCATAAGTCAATGAATGGCAGTTTTCGTCCCGAAAACAGTTCGTCCACTTTCAAGCAAAGTCATTAGCTCCTCAAAAGGATGCACGATCATATGGCATTTCTTCGAAGATGTCACATTGAAGAAAAGTAGGATAAAGTTTCTTGTCATCCGTCAAATGGCATCTCTCCAACGGACGCTGGTGAGAAGTTTGATGAAAAAAAAAACTTTTGGAGATTTTTCTCTTTATCTGAGATATCATACAAAAGCACAACTAAGACCAGTTTCGCGATTGGACATCCGAAACAAGGGGGAGTTGTTTACCTTTTTCTAAGTATCAACACTTAGTCAACGAAGATGGATTGCGCATTCTACGTTGTCGTCCATTCACCAGAATTTGCATAAGCACGTTTCTACAAGAATTTGTCTCCCTATCCCTCGCCAAGTACGACAACGGGATCAAGTCATGCAAGGATTTTAGTATCACTACAACATCTCAGGAACGCCCAAAATTTGGGCATTCTTTGGTATTTAAGTCTTTTTCACGCAGGAGATATCGAGATTTTAATCTCTCTCCCTCCGGATGAAAGAAACTTAAATAGGGGAATCTGTCATACCCTAATTTTGACCTCCCTGAGATGTCATACTTTCAGGATTTTCATTAGAATCAAAACAGATGCTCAGAACAATCACTTGTTCATTTGATGCTTAATCGAGGGTGTTCAAAAACAAAAGAGCTCAGGCAAAGGATCAGTCAATAAAAGGGATGGTCTCCAACACAAACATAGGATTAAAAAAAACTTCATTCTATTCACCTATGATTGATTAAGACACCCATCACCTGAACCCAAGTTTACTTACTTCACCAGTCTAGGGTTTTGAGCCTGTTGCACCCCAAAATTTGCCCTCTTTATCTGTGCTATAAGTTATCAAATGACGTTTATTTCGTCGTTCAAAAATCAAGAAAAAATATTAAGAAGTTTCTTATAAGGTGCTTGCAATTGTTAATTCAACTGAGCTTCATTGGATTTCATGTCGAGATGTTCTTATGTGCTTCGATTCTTATCATCCTCAAGAATTCCTCAAAGCATTATTGTTATGTTGGATTGAAGTACTTGTGGGTTCACTTTGGTCAAGGCGTCTTGCAAAATGAATGACTTAGCTTAGCGATTGAAGTTAATGTTGCATGTGGAGAATAAGATGATCGGGATTCGAAGTTTGATTCAATTGATTCCATAAATTCAATTTCAATTTGTGTTTGAGATTAATTGATTGGATCCAAGATCTTAAGCGTTTGATTGGTCAGGTAGTTAATTCAAATTGGAAGATCCATTCATAAGTACTTTAGCATTCAAGTTACAAGATATATTCAAGGCATGATTTAAGATTCAAGTTAATTCCTCATCCAAATTTATTAAATCAAAAGTTCATTCATTCAATATCATCACAATATTCAAGGTCCATTACAAAAGATACATATCCAAAGTCCATGTGTACATGCTCAAAAATCAATTACAAGAAATCATTCAAAAAAAGGGGTTGACATGAAGAAACAAATAACTTGTAGCTAGCAAAGGAAAATCGGCTGCACTTCAAAATCAAACCGACCCTGCACCTGCAGCAGAGAAGAACATGATAGAAAATCGCTAATAGCAAAAGAAGAAAAAGCCTATAAAAGGAACAAATCAGTTTCAACAGAAGGGGGCTCTTCATCTCAGTATTCACGATTGACTCCGGGAGAACGAATTCACAAAAGTGGAAGAGCAGAAAATTCATAACAGATATGGTAACAGCATGTAACACTAATCTTCACTTCTCTCTGAACCGCCAAGATCTTCTTCTCCAATCCTCATAACCTCTTCAATCATCAAACCTTGGCTCCTTCATCTCCATCATCATAGAATTCACCATAATCAGAATCAGAACTGGAACTCTCCCTATTCATCTTCAACTCTCGACTCATTTTCTTCAATCACCTTCATGTAACAACTTGTAACAGAATCATCAATGAACCATAACCTTCATAATCTTCATCAACTCTTCAGACTCTTCAACCTTCTCCAATAAACTTCATCTTCTCCAATCTTCTGAATTCGACAAATCTTCTTCACTACACCAAGAATCGAACAAAGAAAACAGAAACAGAAAAAAGAGAAAAAAGATTTGCAACTACCTGTAATAGACTTTCCCTGAACCGATGCCACCTTCTCCTTCAATCTTCAATGTTCAACCTTGAACCACCACTGAAATTCACCAATCTTCTCCATCTGTAACGATTCAACAATTTCACAAAATCAATTATCCCGATCTTCATCAATCTTCAACAAACTTCAAGGAGCTCTTCGTTATCCTCACCACGCTACAACTTCAATCAACCTCATCAACGCGCTTTGACGACATCTTCAATCTTCGTCTAACAAGAACCTCCAATTTGCAATAAACGACCTCGCACCACAACGATAACAAACCGCGTTAAGGTTCACGCATCAGAGACTCAAGAAAGAGACGGAGTAGTGAGAAGAAGGTTCACCGCGCACGTACCTGATATCGTATTCGAAGAATCATCGGTAGAGAGATTGAGAGTATGAGACGGAGAGAAATTGAGAGATCGAGACGAGAATCGAGATAGGAAGCGGTGATGAAGATTGGAGAAGGTTGAGTTCGTGGCCGCCGTCGTTGTTTACACGAGGAGAAGTGGAGTTTCATTTGTGTTTGTTTACGGCGGAGAGAAGAGGAGTTCGCCGGAGAAGAAGAGTCCTCTCCCGGCGCCGCCGTTCGTTCATGTAAAGGGAAGGGAAGCTGAGTTCTCCTAAGTCTGATGATTCATGTAAACTTGAACCCAATCCCTTTCCAATTTTGTTTGATTAATTGAAAATAATGAGTGGTTAATTACTGTTAATCTGACATTATTTGTTAATTGAATAAGAATGTGAATAATGCTAATCAAAATCTGATGCAATTGGACCAAATGACCATGGGCCACGAAATGCTAACAACACCTCCATGAACCCAATTCACTTTTTTTTATCATAAAATTCTGAACAAAAACTCATTTTGGACCAATTCTCTTTGGGCTCTGCGCCCTATGGCTATCAGCACCACCAGCTTCTACTTTGAACCCCCCCTGTGCACATATTTGTTTGTATTTTTTAGCATAATACAAAAATGTAAAATCACAATAATTTTGATAGATTTTAGCATGATAAAGATAATACAAAAACATGTAATATTTTCTTTGTTAGATTTAAATGCTTTGTTACATAGTTTTGTTCTTACTCCTAGTTGAAAATGTCATAAAAAACAATTTAATCTTGCTAGATTTCCTTTTTAGAATTTATTTAGAATTTAATTGCTAGTATTTTCTATGGTCGGTGCATGCTTACTTGTTACTACTAATTTGTTTGCTGAGATGTGCGAGATACTTCAAGAGAGCCTTCGATTGCGATTCGATTTGCTTCGTGTTCCACTTTATTTGTGGGACACGAATTCGCTTCCAGTGCGATTGATTTGCGTCGTGTTCCACTTTATTTGTGGGACACGAACTTATGCCCGATGCGATTCATATGATCTCTCATTCATTGAGATGTATATTCCTGCATTGTCTGGCTTGTGTTCTCTTGCAGGTTGCTTATGTGGTTATGTTCGACGCGTGCCACATGTCGCTTGTGATCTATTTTCACGACGACGCTTTCTGACTTGCTTTGCTTGATGCTAGCTTATGCGAAGTATTTTGGACCTCTCTGCTTACGCTTGCTAGCTCATTGCGGATTTGCTATCCGTTCGGTATTGTCTCCCGTTTCATTTTATTTCTCTTGCACTTTATCGCTTTCTCGCATCATCCTATAACATGAGAAGTAGGACCTAGACATGCATCTGGCCAAGCCCTCGAAAGAGGCTCTGTTTTTGTTGGTGTGTTTACATTTGTGCTTTGCGGCAGGGAGTCACGGTGTAATAAGTCCTATATGGCACTCCGTTAAGTCCTCATAGAAGGCATGCGGTTAAGGGTTCGTAATCAACCCCCGCCTAGTCTCATCGAGTCTGTTCAGTATGCGCACGCTACGCGTTGCTCGCTTCTGAACCTGCACAAGATCTTGTTATCGAGTATGTCAGGAAAAGGGTTCATGCAGCCGGACCCCCGCCTTTCCTATAGCTCGCGTTGCTCGACGTTGATGCTCGGTGTACGCGCGCACCGTTTTCCTTTACGATCCGTGACGGCTTGGTTGCTGAGAGGGGTCCGCCCTCTTGTCTATGGCCCGATCATTTTCACGAGGTCTAATGCTTGGTTGACTTGGGTTGAGCTGCTCCCCTTGGCTATGGCGGGACCGTTTTTCTACCATTCGGTCAGTACCGTTGGTTTTGTTTGTTTTACGAGTGGATGCTCGTTTGTATGCTCATTGTTTGCTTCCCTTTTCCCTCGTAGGTTGTTAGCTTAGTTTAGACTTGTACCCTTTGTATGATAACATTAGGTAGCAAGCTTTCCCCCTTAGCTTAGGTCTTCCTCATGCATTCTTTAAAACACAAACCACACTCTTTGATTTTCTTTTCTTAAGAGCTTGTCATTTCCGCTCCATTCCCAGCATAAGTCTCCAAAGGTCGAGCAGCGGGGTGCGAATGTAACTCGTTCACCTAAAAAACACAAAACAAACAGAAAGTAGTTAGCCGAGCTACGGTAGCTCTGATTCTGCAAAACAGATACGTAGGCAGCGGGGTAGGGCCCGTGCGAGCACAATCCTTTCTTTTCCCTACATTCTGCATTCATTTTAGTCCAGATTAGCGTAGTTTGTTACACACCCATAGATTTAGACACTAGCGTGGATACCATCGAGTACGATGGGCATGAGGGGTGCTCATACCTTCCCCTCGCGTAACCGACTCCCTTACCCTTTTTCTCTGGTCGTGAGACCGTTGTTTTGTTTTGTGGTTTGCTGGCATTCCCTTCCTTTTCAGGATAAATATGTTAGTGGCGACTCTGTTAATTTTCGCGGTAGCGACAGCTGGCGACTCTGCTGGGGACGTCTTGACCTGTTGCTGGTCCGGACCTAGCGAGTCGATCCTAGCGCTTGTGTGTTTATCATTGGGTGTTTTTATTGCTTTGCATATTTACCTGTTTGCATTGCATTCTATGTGCGCTTTTACTTTTATGCATCATATTCTGGACTGTCTGGATCTCTGTCTGTTGGGTGGGTGTTTCAAGAGGTAAAAGGCCCAATACTTAGGCTATGTGTGAACCATAGGAACCCTAGGATAGAGTGGGAGCATGGTTTATCTCGAGGTGTACGTCTCGGGATGGATTATGTGACCACGAGCAGAGTAGTGGTTTCAAACGGAGGTATTATCGTCACCCGCTTCCGCGCTGTGATGATGCTTACCTTCGGGCGGACCGTATACTGCGTTTCATGACCTTATCTTTGCCTAGATTTTACCCGTGAGTGGGGCGGGAATCAATGATCATTTAACAGGTACATTGTTGGTGACCGTTGTTCTTGTTCGTGGGTTACCGTTGATCTTGTTCGAGTGTACTATTGGTTCC
The DNA here is from genome assembly GCF_029867415.1 of Vicia villosa. Taxonomy (NCBI): domain Eukaryota; kingdom Viridiplantae; phylum Streptophyta; class Magnoliopsida; order Fabales; family Fabaceae; genus Vicia; species Vicia villosa. The sequence continues at coordinate 177,471,543 of NC_081182.1, forward strand.
TGTTCGTGGGTTACTATGGTTCTTGTTCGAGTGGTAATCTGTGTTCTATTCCAGTGTGTTGGTGACTACACGTTCTGGTTCCGATGGTAACTTGTTCCGTTGGTGACTTGTGGTTTGTGTGGTGGTCCGAAACCATGCCGAACCTTTGAACCTGTGCCGTGTGATCTCTCGGCATCCCAGATATATCCAGTATCGTGGTTCTCACCACCTTGCATCATTACATATTTACTTTTGCGAAAATGATGTACAAAAAATAACTAGCATACATGTTCCTTCCATTTCCAAGGAATCATATCTTTAAGCCTCGTATTGAGCTTTTCCATCTCTTGATTTAAAAATAAAATCAAAACACGAGGATTCCTTGGAAATTGAATGAACATGGCATTGCATTCATACCATGCATTTCATACATTTAATGCATAACAGGTGTTCAAGCTCGAGGATCTCTTATTCAGACTTGGTACTCTCTTCAGGCTAGCACACTTGACTTGTTACTGTTGTGAGCTCAAAGATTGGTCATGGAACAACTTTGTGGGGATTTTATCCAAGGTGAGAGCTCAATTGGGTTTCTTTTTGAAGACAGGTCTTATTCTCATTTGCTTCCACGGTTACTTTATTTGCAACTGGTTAAGTTCCGTACTGTATTGATGTTTGCAAGTTCTCTGCTTGATGATGATGACACTAGGTGTGAATTCCATCCTGGGGCACCTAGTCTTGATGTTAGGATGTGCAAGTATTTGAAGTTGCTTGGGGCTCCCGCACGAGGGATAAGCAAGACATTGTCTATCTTGAGCATTGCACCATTTGCATTGCTCGAATCCCTAAAGCACTGACAAATTCCGTGTGACTTCGTCAGAATTTTCTGCCATACAATAATCAAAAGTGTTTGCATAGACACCTCTCATTCTCAAGGTTCTGCTTCACATCCTGAGTCTCCTCCTCTCTTGGAGTTTTCTTGTCAGTATCCTTTGCTTGTCAACAGAGACGGAAATAGTAAGAAGCAAGTCGATGTAATCCCCATGCCTGGTGTTCATTTGCTTCCCTACTTGTTGAAATTCCAGTTGGTTAAGATTCTAGCTTTGGATCTTTCTCACCACGGATAACTCTCCTGATTCTGATGACTATACTCGGTGTTCCATGCTGGGGCACCTGATCATAATGTCAAGCCTTACAAGGTGTTGAGGTACAAAAAGTCCAAGACTTGCCCGATGCAAAGATGTTTGAGTTTATTCATATTGGTTTCTACTGTTCAATCCCATTTCATCTGCTGCAAGTAGAATGTTTGATCTTCCACAAGGAGTTACTCATGAGAATCACATACAATTGGTAATGCCAGAGGTTTCCTTCACAACAGCTATTGTGTGTTCCAAGTAATGACTTTGGTGGCCAAGCACAGATTGTTGTTGTTCGCAGATAGCAATACAAGTTTCCTCCATTCATGATGGTGTTTTCTATTTCAACAGCTATATTTAGGGCTCCCGACCGAGGGATAAGCAAGACTCCGTGTTCTTGAGTTCGCATCATTGGCAGCTCAAATCCCTAAAGCATTCGCAAACTCCAGTCACTGTATTTGGGGCTCCCGACCGAAGGATAAGCAAGACTCCGTGTTCTTGAGTTCGCATCACTGGCAGCTCAAATCCCTAAAGCATTCACAAACTTCAGTCGTTGTTTTTTGGGGCTCCCGACCGAGGGATAAGCAAGACGCCTTGTATCTTGAGTTTGTGCACCACTTGCATGACTCAAATCCCTAAAGCTGAGCACTTGCAACTATTATATGGCTTTGCCAAAATCTTCTTCCAGGAAGTGATCTAAAGTGTTCTGACGTAGTGCTTGGTGTGCTTTCTACTCTGGGGCACTTGGTTATCTGATTGAAGGTTGTCAGTCGTTCAAATACAAGGTTCAAGACCTGATTGACTCAAAGGCTATCACATTCGCACTTGAAGGCCAGAATTGAAGTTCTCCTTTGACTCAGCGGATCTTCTGAAGCAATAAGTCCATACGGAGAGGATCTCCTCAACATTGGCAATTCTTAAATCATCATGCATGTTCATGTTTAAGCTTTCTTGTTTTGTTCAATACTTTTGTATGTAAAACTTGTTTTTTTTTGAACTATAATCATAATACATTGGATATGTTTGTCTTGAAAAAATCCATTCGCTTTTGCTCTTATATGTTTTTCTTTGCTTGTGATACCTAACTCTTGTTAACAAAGCATGATAACTCCGTAGGGAGAATGATGAACATAATACCAAGAACCTCAAATGGTATGCTTTTGAGTAGAACCCTGTTGATGATGTACAGGCATTGTTTCAAATTCCCAAACACTGGAGATATAAGGGAGTGAAACCTTCGTTAACCCTCTGAGCCTTCGAAGTAGAAGTTTCTTTTCTATTCAGAAAAACCCTCACATTTAACCCAGGGGCAGGGTAGTATTCAGTTAACCTGATCGAGCATTCAAAATTCATCAGGAGAACACATTTAAGGATACAATAATGGTTATCTTTCAAAAGAATGAGGAAAGTCAAATCCACAACGGTTATCTCTCACCTCAGGAGGTTGAGACATCAAAATTATCCCTCACATCAGGAGGTCGAGATCGACATCAAAGTCCTTGTGGTTTATCCCTCACATCAGGGGTCAAAATATGATGATACCACAATGGTAATCCCTTATCAATGAAGGACTCAGGCTGCTACAATCACTTCCAACAATTCAGAGATTCAGGATCACACGACTTGTTCAAAAGGAAAAAATGAATCAAAAAGCAAAAAAAGAAAAGCCCGCTAAGTCAACAAATTGAAAGCATGTGACTTAGGCAAAAGTTAGGGCATCCCGCTGGACATCCAAATCAAAATTCAAAAGAATTTGTCCAGGCAAAAGTTAGGGAAATAAAAAAAAAAGAGCGAAAAACAAGGATTACAAAATAAGAATCCTCAACAAAGAACAAAGTCGTGTGATCAGACACCAAAAACGAAAGGTAAAGTGATTGCCATGTCCGGAGAAGGGGGTGGGCACCAAATAATTTTGAGCCTAAAAATCCTTTTTTCTCAAACCGTGAACCTGGCCACGTTACAACCCCTAAAAGTCCTAATTGAAGCAGGATTAATTCGAAAGCAAACTACACATGAGAATACGGTAAGCTGACTCCTAGGAGATCCGCTAAACGCTTGAGTTGGTATCACACCATCTTTTCTTTCACAAAAAAATCGATGTCACGACATCTTTTCAAAAGTTTCTTTAAACTTCAAGACAAACATACTCTTTGCATTAGAATTATATTTCTCATAATAAACATTCTTTGCTTGTGAACAAGTGTTTAACATCAAGAAAGTTTCCATCATGAACTTCAGATGAAAAGTTTATTCCTCCCAAAGGACAAGTTGTCTTCAGAACTCCGTTGAGCAGAGGAAGTCATATTTCAAAGTTCGATCACCCTCAGGGGCACAAAAGCGTTTGAATGCTCTATCGAGTAAGTTTTAAATCAATCTGAGGCAATCAGGTCAAGATTCGAAGAATCTCTCAAAGTGCTAAGCAACCAGGAGCATTCACTCAAGCACAGTTGAAGCTACCTCAAATACATGTCAAGCAGGGGCATGGTTTCAAAGTCATGATACCGGGGCAAGTCTGTTTGATATGAATGGATATCTGAAGGTCCTTACGAGACAAATTTCTTCAAAGTACCTGGATACAGGCTGGGCCAAGGCACTATGCATTGGCATTCTATCCTCATCAGGAGGTGTTCAGTTTAAAGTTCAGGTGTGAGCTAAACAACTTATGAACTTGAGAACTATCAGGGTCGTCATCCTCAGCATTGATCTGATACTATAAGCCCATTACTTGTTGGCATCCTCACAATCAATATGGATATGCAGAACACTTTGAAAGCCAATCCCTGTTTGGTCCCTTTGAAGTCAATCCTTGCTTGACCCCTTAAGCCCACTTCCTGGTGGCACTCTCTCGGAAAGTCAATTCATGTTCGATACTCTGGCCGATACTTGTTTGGTATTCTAATTACTACTTGCCTATCAACTCATTGAATCCATTGCCTATTTGGAAAGCTTTTAAGCCCAGATGTCGGATAATCTGTTTGCTCTTGCATTTTCCCATCGTGGGTGAGCATCACTATCCTATGCCATGTGAGGAAACCCCGTGAAGATGTTATGCTATATCCTGGGGCATTTTCATCTCTATATCTCGCAGGTACATCCTTTCGAGTACACCATGTCAGCACAATGGCGGATCTAGCCTAATAAGATATTCTCACTCCCCAGCTGAGTGCATCCTAATAGGAGACTCTCATTCCCCAGTTGAGTATATCTAGATGAGATTTTCTTCGTTCCAAGATTCTCATATCCTCAACAAAGCACATCTTAATGCAATCTCTGTGCTTCAGAAGCCTTATTCCCTGATGGAATATCTTCTCCCAAGTAGAATCATCATTGAAGGATATCTAATTCCCCAGCAAGCTCTTAATGAGGTTCCTTGCCCGAGTTCCTCGTTCTCCCCAGTAGAGCTTTTCTCTCCCCAACAGATTGACCTGTTGTCCCCAAGAGAGTCATCTTATTCCCCAGTGGAGGAGTCTTAACAAAAGGTTCTTATGTCAAGTTCCTTATCCCCAGCGGATCTCTCATATCCCCAGCAGCAAGCTTTGCAGAAGTATCGTCTTCCCCACTGAGTTTCTTTCCTCAGCAGAGATTCACATGCATCCTCAGCAGGATCTGTTCTCATCAATGATTTCCCCAGCGGAACGCGTCCTACACAAGCAAGTTGGTTACTCCCCATCAGAGTTGTCTCCATGACTTGCCTTTATCTCCACATCCCCAGTATGTCAAGAATTTGCTTCTCCAGTGAAGTTGCCCGGGTATCCCCAAGCAGGATCCATTCCCCAGCCAGAGCTCACATCCAAATTTGATCATCTCCAGCAGATTTCTGATCCATCTTTGCTAGCTCGCAATTGTGACTTCAGGTCACTCGTCTTGTCCTCCCCGCAAAGTTCCATATTCTCTCCAGGACTTCTTCAGCAATTCAGTGCTCATCCGTTGTTTCCCTAAGCAACGTTCAAATCATGCATCATTCGCATTACATTCTCAGAGTGTATAGCGTTGTCCTTCTTGGGAACGTTATTCCATAAACATTCATACATGCATCATGCATAAATCATATCATATCTGTTTCTTTCTGCAGGAAAGTTTATCCAGGTTCAAATGCTCCCCTAGAGAGTAATATTCGCCTTATCATTACGGGCATTATCCTGATATTGAGATCAGAAGAGGATTGTCAATTCATCCATTGAAGACATTCCATTCCCGGCGCACACAGTTCGGAAGAGATATCTGTTCCTATCCTAATATTCAGATTCAGATTAGTTGAAGGAACCGCCTCCGGATCTCTGTTGATCTTTCGAAGGAGCAAGCCACTGATATCATCAGATCAGATGGAGATGTCTACCTGATTGACTTTGTCTTTCAGATGAAGATTGTCCTACTTATTTTCTGGCATCATGTCCAGATCAGTTTAAAGGCATTCTTTTCCCGGCGTACACAGTTCGGAAGAGATATTTGTTCTTATCCTAATATCCAGATTAGTTGAAGGAATCGCCTCCGGATCTCCCAAGATCTTCCGAAGGAGCTAGCCCACTGATGCCTCAGATCAGTCGGAGATATCTCCTGATGATTTAATTCATCAGAGGAGGATTGTCTATTATTCCTGATATCGCCAGGTCAGTTGAAGACACTCCTATTCCCGATGTCCCCAGATCGGTTGAGGATATTTGTTCTTATCCTGAAATTTAGTTCAGTTGAAAGAACCGCCTCCGGATCTCTAAGATCTTCCGAAGGAGCAAGCCCTCTGATGCCTCAGATCAGTCGGAAAATATCCATTCCCTGACGATTTAGTTCGTTCAGAAGAAGATATGTCTGCTCAGTCCTGATGTCCACAGATCAGTTGAAGACAATCTTGATTCCCGATGCCCCCAGATCGGTTGAGGAGGTCCATTTTCTTCCCGATGCCCCCAGATCAGTAGAAGGCACAATCCTGATGTTTCCGATCAGTTGAGGACTTCCACCCACCTGACGATTTATTTTCGTCGGAAGAAGACTTGCTTGCTCAGTCCTGATGTCCCCAGATCAGTTGAAAGCATTCTTTAAAATTCCCGATGCCCCCAGATCGGTTGAGGATATCCATTTTCTTCCTGATGTCCCCAGATCAGTAGAAGGCACAATCCTGATGTTTCCAATCAGTTGAGGATGTCCACCCACCTGACGATTTATTTTCGTTAGAAGAAGACATGTTTGCTCAGTCCTGATGTCCCCAGATCAGTTGAAGACATTCTTATTTCCGATATTCAGATCGGCCAAAGACGTCTATTTCGCTGTGATATCCAGATCAACCGAAGATGTCGACCTTCTCTTGGTACCTATACCAATTGAAGTTTTTCCCTCAGCAATGGGGTTGCCCGTTCCTTCTTATCGCAAGTTGGAGCTTAAATTATCCAGATCAATTGAAGTTTTTTCCCCCCTGCCCGCGGGGTGGTACATTCTTTCTTATTGCAAGATGGAATCTTCTATTGATCAAGAGCGCAAATTTTCGAGTTCATTCTGGTATTCAATCTCCTTCCACCTCAACGGTTCGAAACTTTTGTTTCTCGCTCGTCAGGTTCAAGAAGTTTGAATAGGGGCAGCTGTTGCACCCCAAAATTTGCCCTCTTTATCTGTGCTATAAGTTATCAAATGACGTTTATTTCGTCGTTCAAAAATCAAGAAAAAATAATAAGAAGTTTCTTATAAGGTGCTTGCAATTGTTAATTCAACTGAGCTTCATTGGATTTCATGTCGAGATGTTCTTATGTGCTTCGATTCTTATCATCCTCAAGAATTCCTCAAAGCATTATTGTTATGTTGGATTGAAGTACTTGTGGGTTCACTTTGGTCAAGGCGTCTTGCAAAATGAATGACTTAGCTTAGCGATTGAAGTTAATGTTGCATGTGGAGAATAAGATGATCGGGATTCGAAGTTTGATTCAATTGATTCCATAAATTCAATTTCAATTTGTGTTTGAGATTAATTGATTGGATCCAAGATCTTAAGCGTTTGATTGGTCAGGTAGTTAATTCAAATTGGAAGATCCATTCATAAGTACTTTAGCATTCAAGTTACAAGATATATTCAAGGCATGATTTAAGATTCAAGTTAATTCCTCATCCAAATTTATTAAATCAAAAGTTCATTCATTCAATATCATCACAATATTCAAGGTCCATTACAAAAGATACATATCCAAAGTCCATGTGTACATGCTCAAAAATCAATTACAAGAAATCATTCAAAAAAAGGGGTTGACATGAAGAAACAAATAACTTGTAGCTAGCAAAGGAAAATCGGCTGCACTTCAAAATCAAACCGACCCTGCACCTGCAGCAGAGAAGAACATGATAGAAAATCGCTAGTAGCAAAAGAAGAAAAAGCCTATAAAAGGAACAAATCAGTTTCAACAGAAGGGGGCTCTTCATCTCAGTATTCACGATTGACTCCGGGAGAACGAATTCACAAAAGTGGAAGAGCAGAAAATTCATAACAGATATGGTAACAGCATGTAACACTAATCTTCACTTCTCTCTGAACCGCCAAGATCTTCTTCTCCAATCCTCATAACCTCTTCAATCATCAAACCTTGGCTCCTTCATCTCCATCATCATAGAATTCACCATAATCAGAATCAGAACTGGAACTCTCCCTATTCATCTTCAACTCTCGACTCATTTTCTTCAATCACCTTCATGTAACAACTTGTAACAGAATCATCAATGAACCATAACCTTCATAATCTTCATCAACTCTTCAGACTCTTCAACCTTCTCCAATAAACTTCATCTTCTCCAATCTTCTGAATTCGACAAATCTTCTTCACTACACCAAGAATCGAACAAAGAAAACAGAAACAGAAAAAAGAGAAAAAAGATTTGCAACTACCTGTAACAGACTTTCCCTGAACCGATGCCACCTTCTCCTTCAATCTTCAATGTTCAACCTTGAACCACCACTGAAATTCACCAATCTTCTCCATCTGTAACGATTCAACAATTTCACAAAATCAATTATCCCGATCTTCATCAATCTTCAACAAACTTCAAGGAGCTCTTCGTTATCCTCACCACGCTACAACTTCAATCAACCTCATCAACGCGCTTCGACGACATCTTCAATCTTCGTCTAACAAGAACCTCCAATTTGCAATAAACTACCTCGCACCACAACGATAACAAACCGCGTTAAGGTTCACGCATCAGAGACTCAAGAAAGAGACGGAGTAGTGAGAAGAAGGTTCACCGCGCACGTACCTGATATCGTATTCGAAGAATCATCGGTAGAGAGATTGAGAGTATGAGACGGAGAGAAATTGAGAGATCGAGACGAGAATCGAGATAGGAAGCGGTGATGAAGATCGGAGAAGGTTGAGTTCGTGGCCGCCGTCGTTGTTTACACGAGGAGAAGTGGAGTTTCATTTGTGTTTGTTTACGGCGGAGAGAAGAGGAGTTCGCCGGAGAAGAAGAGTCCTCTCCCGGCGCCGCCGTTCGTTCATGTAAAGGGAAGGGAAGCTGAGTTCTCCTAAGTCTGATGATTCATGTAAACTTGAACCCTAATCCCTTTCCAATTTTGTTTGATTAATTGAAAATAATGAGTGGTTAATTACTGTTAATCTGACATTATTTGTTAATTGAATAAGAATGTGAATAATGCTAATCAAAATCTGATGCAATTGGACCAAATGACCACGGGCCACGAAATGCTAACAACACCTCCATGAACCCAATGCACTTTTTTTATCATAAAATTATGAACAAAAACTCATTTTGGACCAATGCTCTTTGGGCTCTGCGCCCTATGGCTATCAGCACCACCAGCTTCTACTTTGAACCCCCCCTGTGCACATATTTGTTTGTATTTTTTAGCATAATACAAAAATGTAAAATCACAATAATTTTGATAGATTTTAGCATGATAAAGATAATACAAAAACATGTAATATTTTCTTTGTTAGATTTAAATGCTTTGTTACATAGTTTTGTTCTTACTCCTAGTTGAAAATGTCATAAAAAACAATTTAATCTTGCTAGATTTCCTTTTTAGAATTTATTTAGAATTTAATTGCTAGTATTTTCTATGGTCGGTGCATGCTTGCTTGTTACTACTAATTTGTTTGCTGAGATGTGCGAGATACTTCGAGAGAGCCTTCGATTGCGATTCGATTTGCTTCGTGTTCCACTTTATTTATGGGACACGAATTCGCTTCCAGTGCGATTGATTTGCGTCGTGTTCCACTTTATTTGTGGGACACGAACTTATGCCCGATGCGATTCATATGATCTCTCATTCATTGAGATGTATATTCCTGCATTGTCTGGCTTGTGTTCTCTTGCAGGTTGCTTATGTGGTTATGTTCGACGCGTGCCACATGTCGCTTGTGATCTATTTTCACGACGATGCTTTCTGACTTGCTTTGCTTGATGCTAGCTTATGCGAAGTATTTTGGACCTCTCTGCTTACGCTTGCTAGCTCATTGCGGATTTGCTATCCGTTCGGTATTGTCTCCCGTTTCATTTTATTTCTCTTGCACTTTATCGCTTTCTCGCATCATCCTATAACATGAGAAGTAGGACCTAGACATGCATCTGGCCAAGCCCTCGAAAGAGGCTCTGTTTTTGTTGGTGTGTTTACATTTGTGCTTTGCGGCAGGGAGTCACGGTGTAATAAGTCCTATATGGCACTCCGTTAAGTCCTCATGGAAGGCATGCGGTTAAGGGTTCGTAATCAACCCCCGCCTAGTCTCATCAAGTCTGTTCAGTATGCGCACGCTACGCGTTGCTCGCTTCTGAACCTGCACAAGATCTTGTTATCGAGTATGTCAGGAAAAGGGTTCATGCAGCCGGACCCCCACCTTTCCTATAGCTCGCGTTGCTCGACGTTGATGCTCGGTGTACGCGCGCACCGTTTTCCTTTACGATCCGTGACGGCTTGGTTGCTGAGAGGGGTCCGCCCTCTTGTCTATGGCCCGATCATTTTCACGAGGTCTAATGCTTGGTTTACTTGGGTTGAGCTGCTCCCCTTGGCTATGGCAGGACCGTTTTTCTACCATTCGGTCAGTACCGTTGGTTTTGTTTGTTTTACGAGTGGATGCTCGTTTGTATGCTCATTGTTTGCTTCCCTTTTCCCTCGTAGGTTGTTAGCTTAGTTTAGACTTGTACCCTTTGTATGATAACATTAGGTAGCAAGCTTTCCCCCTTAGCTTAGGTCTTCCTCATGCATTCTTTAAAACACAAAACACACTCTTTGATTTTCTTTTCTTAAGAGCTTGTTATTTCCGCTCCATTCCCAGCATAAGTCTCCAAAGGTCGAGCAGCGGGGTGCGAATGTAACTCGTTCACCTAAAAAACACAAAACAAACAGAAAGTAGTTAGCCGAGCTACGGTAGCTCTGATTCTGCAAAACAGATACGTAGGCAGCGGGGTAGGGCCCGTGCGAGCACAATCCTTTCTTTTCCCTACATTTTGCATTCATTTTAGTCCATATTAGCGTAGTTTGTTACACACCCGTAGATTTAGACACTAGCGTGGATACCATCGAGTAAGATGGGCGTGAGGGGTGCTCATACCTTCCCCTCGCGTAACCGACTCCCTTACCCTTTTTCTCTGGTCGTGAGACCGTTGTTTTGTTTTGTGGTTTGCTGGCATTCCCTTCCTTTTCAGGATAAATATGTTAGTGGCGACTCTGTTAATTTTCGCGGTAGCGACAGAGCCGCATCAAGGACTGAAATCAGGGACCACATTTGGGAAACCCTAAAAAGCTCCAGGGAACCTATCAATTGGTTCAATCATCTTAAAATAATCCATATGACAATATCCATAAGGCATTACACTTCAATTCAAGATCTACAATCATCAATTTCATCTGGTCGACAATTAGGGTTTTTGACCTAATTCACCAAGATAGTTGACTTTTAATCATGACATGGTACCACAACTCAAAGCATAGCTCAATATCCTCCAACAACTCAATATGATTCATTCATATCATTCATTTGATGAGGATAGCTTAATTCGCTTGAAATCTCCAGAGACGCGATTCACCTGAAAAAGTCAATTGTACAAGATCACCATTGACTTTTTGGAAATTTTGGTCAACCATGACTTTTGAAGTTTTAAATCATCAATATATGATATTTGAAGTCATTTGATCAAGGAAAATCAAGAAAACCAATCAAGAATCAAAAAGTCAAAGTTTGACTTTTCATACTTAGAATGAAAAAAACTTCCTACATGAAAGTTGTAGATTTTGATCCAATGAACAACTTTGTCACATATAATATTTTGGCTAAAAATCAACCATTGCAGAGATATGGAGCTTCAAAGTGACTGCCTTCACAAAACTAGCAAAGAAACCCTAGTTTTCTTCAAACTTTATGGGACTTTTTCACTAATTTCCCTAAGGATTTTGGGCAAACACAAAAACTAATGAATTGAAGTAAATATCAAGGGCTTTTCAAATTGTATCCAACCATCTTCAAATTCATTATGAGCTAAGAGATATGGTTGATCAAAGTTTGGGCATTTGAAGTGAAATTATGGGTCATGACCAAATTTGAATTTTGCAAACTTTGTACCAATGCCTATACCAATTGATGCATTCTTTTACATGATATATCAGAAGGGATTTAGAGGAATCAAGTACATTATTGCATCATTTTTGGCCAAGTTGCAAGAATTCAATGCCATGTGATTAAGTAATCATTACAAAATGGAATATTGGTGAATCATCAAGGAATCTTCTCCTAAGCCAATTGGAGGTCTCTCTGCATCAGAAATAGTCCCTAAAGATCAGATTAAATCGAGGGTGAGGGCTTGGGATTAAGAGGAATCAAATTGTCATCATTGCATTTTGGATATTTCTTTGAATTCCTTCATAACCAAGAAACCAAATTAACCTCACTAAGCAAGCTCACTCTCTGCAAACACACTGGAATCTTTGCCTATAAATAAGAGAGCATACCTCAGTAATTAGACACACCAAAGCAACATAATTCTTGCTTTCTCTCTTATTTCTTCATACTTAAGTTTTTCAAAGGTTCTTTGGCAAGAAGACTCGGATTCTTCAAACCAAAACTCTTCCTTTGAAAGTAAGTATTCAAACACATTAAGGGAGGTATTTAGAGGTGATCCAAAACTCTGGAACACTTCTGTGCGTGGAGAATCATCATCTTCACCTCTCACTTGGAGTTGTATCAGTTAAGGTCAAGCAAGGGTTCTGGGTAGTTTCAATCCAAGCTAAGCATCTCAACACCTTCCAAAGGGATCACTGAAGCTATCTGGATCATTGCAACAACTCTGTAGCACATTTTGATCAGAGCCAGATCTCCATTTTTGAGGTAAGTTTTAAGAGCTTCAAACTCTATAATTCACGCATGATAAATTAGAAATGAAGTTACCAGTTCGTTTCTGCACCTTTAAGGATCATTAACCCTCAATCAATTGCATCAAATCATGCATATAGAGTATTTCATGTTTAATTTCAGTTTTAGGGTTCTTCGTGTTCATGCGTGTGAATTTTGAATTACACAGAAAATAAATAAAATCAAAGGATACCATCATGATCCTCGTTTAAAAACGAGCAAAATCCATGTTTACATCTTTAAGTTTGGTTGAGAAACGAAGGAGATAGCAAATTCAAAAATTTGAAGCTTGAGGTTGAAAATGAAGATGGTGGCGCCATTTTTTTGAATTTCCCATAAACGAGTTTATTTTATTTTGAATGGTAGTCGTGTTATCTACGAATTCATCGTAGTGTCCCAATGGTTACAGCGCGCGTCCAAAAGCCTTGCCTTGCCTTAGGTCTGGGGTTTGATCCCCCCCTCAGACCTTTTGTTCATTTTATTTTTCCAACTCATTTAATGCTTTGCTTTCACATATAATCATAAGAGCTCCTTTCCTAAACAGGCCATGCGCGTGGCCTAGTTGGTATTTGTTTTGTTTGGTAACCTAAAGGGCGTGGGTTCAACCCTTGGCAAGACCAAACCCCTTTTTTTTCACACTATTTTCTTTAATTTTATTTTATAACTTCACATAATTAAATTACCCACCAATTTAAATCATTTTCTTTTGATTGTTTTACACACTTCTCATTTATTATGTCTATTTTGAGAATATATCAAAATTTCATAAAAAATATATTATTTTAGTGTATTTTATTTAGGTTAAAAATCATATATTTTAAGTATGTGTTAATACCTTAAAAAATATAATTTTACTTGATTCTCAAAGTCAAATCTCTTGTAAATATTTTTGTGATAAAACCCTAATTATTTAGGTCTTAATCAATATTAGATTTTGTCGTTATCATGATTAAGTTGACTGTATCAAGAATTTAAACTGTTTTCAAATCTCCGATTAGTCGGCCGATCAAAGCTTTCAAACAAAACAATAATCATTTCAAAATCATTTTCAACTGTTTTCATCAACAGTAAATATTTTAGTGGGCCTCTAATAGAGTGTAAGTCCCATCCATCTTTTCCTTTTCATAGTTTGTTATCCAAAACTGTATTTACAAAATCTTCTTTCTTTTTTCAAAACATTCTTCTGGTATTTGAAGGGGATTATTCCCGATGAAACTCTTCAAATACTTATGTGACCTATGTCCATCTTTACTTCTTCTGTTTTCAAAAACCTTAATTGTTTATCATAAATATTCAACTGTTATCAATAAAATTGCTGGTGAGGCTTTGTACATACATCCTCAAAGGCCTCCACTCCATCCAGGTTAGGCTTTACAAGCTTTCAAATTTACAGTCTTTATTTAAATTACTGTCAAATATAGAACTGTTTATATATTGTTTAGAACTACGTGAAGGATAGAAAAACACTTAGAAAGGGGGGGTTTGAATAAGTGTAGTTTAAAAACTTGGACGATAAAAATAAATTGCACAGTTATTTTTATCCTGGTTCGTTGTTAACTAAACTACTCCAGTCCACCCCCACAGAGTGATTTACCTCAGCTAAGGATTTAATCCACTAATCGCACGGATTACAATGGTTTTCCACTTAGTCCGCAACTAAGTCTTCTAGAGTATTCTAATCACAACTTGATCACTCCAGGAACAACTGCTTAGATACCCTCTAAGACTTTCTAGAGTTTCCTGATCAACACGATCACTCTAGTTACAACTGCTTAGATAACCTCTAAGACTTCCTAGAGTATTCTGATCAACACGATCACTCTAGTTCCTTACAACTTAATGTAATCAATTCTAAGAGTATTACAAATGCTTCTGAAAAGCTATAATCACAACTGTTATATTTCTCTTAACGTTTAAGCTTAATCTCACTAATATATTACAACAGCAATGTAGTGAGCTTTGATGAAGATGAAGTTTCTGAGCTTTTAATTGAACAGCGTTTCAGCAAGTCTTTTTGAATAATTTCGTTCAGAGTTGGTAACCTTGCTTCTCATCAGAACTTCATACTTATAGGCTTTTGAGAAGATGACCTTTGGATGCATTTAATGCTTTGCGTGTTCCGTACAGCATTGCATTTAATGTTTCACGCTTTTGTCAACTACCTCGAGCCTTGTTCACGCTGTGTCTACTGACGTTGCCTTTAATAGCTTCCAACGTTCCTTTTGTCAGTCAGCGTAGCCTGCCACTTGTACTTTCTTCTAATCTGATGTTTGAATATAATATTTGAATATCATCAGAGTCAAACAGCTTGGTGCATAGCATCTTCTTGTCTTCTGACCTTGAAGTGCTTCTTAGCGTGATACCATGAGAACTTCAGGGCTTCTGCTTCTGATCTCAAGTTCTTCTGATGCTTCCATAGACCCATGTTCTGATTCTGCCTTGACCATCTTTTGATGTCTTGCCAGACCATGTTCTGATGTTGCATGCTGAACCTTCTGAGACAAAACTTCTGAGCGCTGAATTGTGCATACTCTTTACATATTTCCTGAAAGGGAAATTGTAATGTATTAGAGTACCACATTATCTCACACAAAATTCATATCCTTGTTATCATCAAAACTAAGAATATTGATCAGAACAAATCTTGTTCTAACAATCTCCCCCTTTTTGATGATGACAAAAACATATATAAATGATATGAATTTGCGATCAGAAAGAGCAGACGGCTAAAGACAAATTACACAGCTATAGCATAAGCATGTGAATATGTCTCCCCCTGAGATTAACAATCTCCCCCTGAGATGAATAATCTCCCCCTGAAATAAATACTCGAAGAACTTTAATAATAAAAGACTTCCCTGATTATTTCGGTAGAGACGATCACATAAGCTTTTGTCTTTTGATAATTCATAGCTTCTGACTTCTGCTTCCATTGGACAACTTCAGAACTTGAATTTCTTTAGATCCCTAGAACACTCACAGCTTCTGATTCCTGCTTCCATTTAGGACAGCTTCAGAACTTGAATTTTTTTGATCTTCAGAACATTCACAGCTTCTGATTTCTGCTTCCATTTAGGACAGCTTCAGAACTTGAATTTCTTTGATCTTCAGAACATTCACAGCTTCTGATTTCTGCTTCCCTTGGATAGCTTCAGAACTTGAGTTTTCTGGATCTTTAGACCATTCACATCTTCTAATTTCTGAATTTTTTTGATCTTCAGACCATTCACAGCTTTTGAATTTCTTCTTACATCACTTCATGCTAGATTGTATCAGAACATTGTTGAATGTACTAGAGCATCATCAGAGCATCTCTACATCCTGAAATGTTACAGAACAACACTAAACGACAAAAGTCAGCATGAATGAGTTAGAACATAGAATGTGTATCAGAACACAAAATATGTATCAGAGCCATATACGCCATATAGAATATATCAGATCCAATAGACAAAATATCAGAGCAAATAGACAATGATTTGGATCATATTCTATTATCAGAATTTCTGATCATAATTTCTGATCATTCTTCCTTCTTGCTTATGATTCGGAAGCTTTCTAGCACTCAGCTTGCTTCAAGAATCCAAGAGCTTGATTCACTTTGTTGCTTCTTATGTTGATCTTGAATCTTTGATTCCTGCAACAACACAACTTAAAAACATAGAACTTTGCAAGTTCTGTTAGTAAATGTAACTGATCAAATCAAATCATTTATCACATATTTCTCCCCCTTTTTGTCATATCATCAAAAAACATAAAAGATTCAGATGAAAAACTAAAAAGAAACATATGGAAGAAAAAGGATAATTTTCATTTAAGCTCATCAATTCAGAAGTACAGAAGTACACGAAGAGAAGGAAGACAAGATGCACAAAAACAAATGCAGCAAAAACACAAAACAAAACAACAAAGACTCAATCTAAGATGGCCCTAGCCTTGACATGATCTTAGCCAGCATCTCTTGAACCATATTGTTGTGTCCTTCTTGCCTCTCCATGGAATCAGATGACTTCCAAGAAATTGACAACTTCCAGAAGTACTTTTCCTTTCAATTCTATCTCCAGCATAGTCAGCATCATAGAATCCTACTAAGTTGTATTTTTTGGATCTTCTGTAAACTAAACCAACATTAGTAGTACCTTTCAGATACCTTAGAATTCTCTTAACCGCAGTTAAATGAGATTCTCTCGGATCTGATTGGAATCTAGCACATAAGCAAACTCTGAATAGAATGTCAGGCCTAGAAGCAGTTAGATATAGAAGAGATCCAATCATACCTCTGTACAACTTCTGATCTACCTTCTTACTTACCTCATCCTTACCCAGTACACAAGTTGGATGCATAGGAGTTTTGGCTTCTTTGCTTTCAGAAAGATTAAACTTCTTTAGAAGTTCTTTCACATACTTCGTTTGATGAACATAAGTTCCATCAGAAGTTTGGTTGATTTGAA
The DNA here is from genome assembly GCF_029867415.1 of Vicia villosa. Lineage (NCBI taxonomy): Eukaryota > Viridiplantae > Streptophyta > Magnoliopsida > Fabales > Fabaceae > Vicia > Vicia villosa. The sequence goes on from NC_081182.1 coordinate 177,488,436, forward strand.
TTCCAAGGAAGTACTTGAGTTCTCCCATCATGCTCATTTCAAATTCAGCCTGCATAGACTCAGCAAACTCCTTTCCAAGTGTAGCATTAGATGTTCCAAAGATAATATCATCAACATATATTTGACAAATTAAAATATCCTTTTTAAATGTTTTACAAAAGAGAGTAGTGTCCACTTTTCCTCTAGTGAAACCATTTTCCAGAAGGAAGGAACTTAAACGTTCATACCAAGCTCTCGGAGCTTGCTTCAATCCGTATAATGATTTCTTTAATTTAAAAACATGATTTGGAGACTTAGAGTCTTCAAAACCAGGAGGTTGATGGACATAAACTTCTTCATCTATATAACCATTTAAGAAGGCGCTTTTAACATCCATCTGATAAAGAGTGATGTTGTGTTGAGTGGCAAAAGAAATTAATAGACGAATAGATTCTAACCCGGCCACTGGTGCAAAGGTTTCTGTGTAGTCAATCCCTTCTTGCTGACTATAACCTTGAGCAACCAGTCTGGCTTTGTTTCTTACCACTTCTCCTTTCTCGCTTAGCTTGTTTCTGAACACCCACTTAGTGCCAATGATGTTAAATCCTTTTGGTCTAGGAACCAAGTCCCATACGTCATTCCTTGTAAACTGATTTAGTTCTTCTTGCATCGCAATTATCCAGTCAGGATCTTCTAGAGCTTGATCAACAGAAGTTGGCTCAATCAAAGAAACAAGACCTAATTGACATTCTGCATTGTTCTTAAGGAATGCCCTTGTTATGATGGGATCATCTTTCTTTCCAAGGATCACATCTTCTGAATGAGCTGAAGCAAGTCTAGGTGATCTTTTGACTGTTGGTTCTTCAGAAATCCTAAGATTCTCTAAAGATGCAGCAACTTGATCTTCTGATCCATTGCTTCTGAGACTGCCAGCTTCTGCAGCATTGCTTCTTGGTTCTACTGCTTCTGATATATCAATATCAAAATCTGCAAAATTCTCAAACTGCTTTGGTTTTTCAAGACCAAGCTTATCATCAAACCTGATATTGATTGATTCTTCTACAACCAATGTTTCAGTATTGTATACTCTGTAGCCTTTGGAGCGTTCAGAATATCCAAGAAGGAAACACTTTCGTGCTTTAGAATCAAACTTACCAAGATGATCTTTAGTGTTCAGAATAAAACATACACATCCAAAAGGATGGAAATATGAAATGTTGGGCTTTCTGTTCTTCCACAATTCATAAGGAGTCTTATTTAGAATAGGTCTGATAGAGATTCTATTCTGAATATAACATGCAGTGTTTATTGCTTCTGCCCAGAAATGCTTAGCCATATTGGTTTCATTGATCATGGTTCTGGCCATTTCTTGTAGAGTCCTATTCTTTCGCTCTACAACTCCATTTTGCTGTGGAGTTCTAGGGCAAGAGAAATCATGGGCAATACCATTTTCTTTGAAGAACTCCTCAAAGAATTTGTTCTCAAATTCGCCACCATGATCACTTCTGACCTTTATGATTTTACACTCTTTCTCAGATTGAATCTGAGTGCAGAATTCAAAGAACACTGAATGAGACTCATCCTTGTGTTTCAAGAACTTTACCCATGTCCAGCGGCTATAATCATCAACAATGACTAATCCATATTTCTTCCCTCTGACAGATGCTGTTTTGACTGGGCCAAACAGATCAATGTGCAAGAGTTCTAATGGCCTTGAGGAAGAAACAACATTCTTAGACTTGAATGCAGGTCTGGAGAACTTGCCCTTCTGACATGCTTCACAAAGAGCATCTGATTTGAATTTCAGGTTGGGGAGTCCTCTGACCAGATTTAGTTTGTTAATCTGAGAAATCTTTCTCAAACTAGCATGTCCTAATCTTCTGTGCTAGACCCATTGCTCTTCAGAAACAGACATAAGACAAGTCACCTTCTGATTCTTAAGATCCTGAAGATCTGTCTTATAAACGTTGTTCTTTCTCTTGCCTGTAAATAGGATTGAGCCATCCTTCTGACTTACAGCCTTGCAAGACTTTTGATTAAAGATTATGTCATAACCATTGTCACTTAAATGACTTATGGACAATAAGTTATGCGTTAATCCTTCTACAAGAAGTACATTAGTTATGGAAGGAGAGTTACCAAACTTTATAGTTCCAGAGCCAATGATTTTGCCCTTTTGATCTCCTCCAAACTTGACTTCTCCACCTGGTTTAAGCACCAGGTCTTGGAATGTAGACCTTCTTCCCGTCATGTGTCGCGAGCACCCAGAGTCCAGGTACCATGACATTTTGCTGTTTGTCCTCTTTTCCGCCAAGGATATCTGCAACAGAAATTATCTTCTCCTTAGGTACCCATAATTTCTTGGGTCCTTTCTTGTTAGTTCTCCTCAAGTTCTGATTGAACTTGGGTTTAGCAAAATATTTAACAGGAGGAACAGTATGATACTTCTTATTCTGAGTTCCATGATATTTGTTAGGTTGTGTCACATGCTTCTTGGTGTGTGTTATGTGAAAACTTTGTGCATGTGATGTGTGCTTAATATCATGGGAGTGGCCAAATTTAAATTGGTTATACAGAGGCTTGTATGATATTTTCATATCATCCACAGATTCAAGCTTGTATGGGATTTCACCCTCATAACCAATGCCTACTCTATTGTTCCCAGACACAACATATATCATAGAAGCAAGTTGACTTCTGCCAATACTTCTAGATAAGAACTTCCTGAAACTTAAATCATATTCTTTTAGAATATGATTCAGACTGGGAGTGGATTTTTCTGAATCAGAAGGAGATCCAACATTATTGGATAATTTTAAAACTTTTTCTTTTAATTCAGAATTTTCCAACTCAAGCTTCTTAGTTTCAAATTCAACTTGCCTTTTCAGCTTTTTGTATTTGATACTAAGATGAGCTTTTAATTCAAGAAGCTCTGTTAGACTGGAAACTAACTCTTCTCTAGATAGTTCAGAAAATACCTCTTCAGAATCTGATTCATCTTCTGAATCCATCATTTTCTGTCGCCATCAGCGCAAAGTTTGCTTGCTCATCTTCAGAGTCTGATTCATCTTCTGAATCATCCCATGTTGCCATAAGACCTTTCTTCTTATGAAACTTCTTCTTGGGATTTTCCTTCTGAAGTTTTGGACATTCATTCTTATAGTGTCCATGCTCATTGCATTCATAGCACATGACCTTCTTCTTGTCAAATCTTCTGTCATCAGAAGATTCTCCACGTTCTAATCTCTTTGAACTTCTGAAGCCTCTGAACTTCCTTTGCTTGATCTTCCAGAGTTGGTTTACCCTTCTGGAGATCATGGACAGTTCATCTTCTTCTTCAGATTCTGATTCTTCAGGATCTTCTTCTCTAGCCTGAAAAGCGTTAGTGCATTTTTTGATATTTGATTTTAATGCAATAGACTTACCCTTCTTTTGAGGCTCGTTTGCGTCCAGCTCAATTTCATGGCTTCTCAAGGCACTGATAAGCTATTCCAAAGAAACTTCATTCAGATTCTTCGCAATCTTGAATGCAGTCACCATTGGACCCCATCTTCTGGGTAAGCTTCTGATGATCTTCTTTACATGATCAGCCTTGGTGTAGCCTTTGTCCAGAACTCTCAATCCAGCAGTAAGAGTTTGAAATCTTGAAAACATCTTTTCAATGTCTTGATCATCCTCCATCTTGAAGGCTTCATATTTCTGGATTAGAGCAAGAGCTTTAGTCTCCTTGACTTAAGAATTTCCTTCATGAGTCATTTTCAAGGACTCATATATATCATAGGCAGTTTCCCTGTTAGATATCTTCTCATACTCAGCATGAGAGATAGCATTCAGCAAAACAGTCCTACATTTATGATGATTCTTGAAAAGTTTCTTTTGATCATCATCCATTTCTTACCTTGTAAGCTTTACGCTAGTAGCTTTAACAGGATGTTTGTAACCATCCATCAGAAGATCCCATAGTTCACCATCTAGACCAAGAAAGTAACTTTCCAGTTTATCTTTCCAATATTCAAAGTTTTCACCATCAAATACTGGTGGTCTAGTATAACCATTGTTACCGTTGTATTGCTCAGCAGAGCCAGATGTAGATGCAGGTGGATCTGTTGGAATTTGACCAGCCATCTTTTACTGAAGCGTTTTTCTCTTCCTGAATCTTTTCTAAACACGGTTAAGTGCTTGCACCTTAGAACCAGGCTCTGATACCAATTGAAGGATAGAAAAACACTTAAAAAGGGGGGGTTTGAATAAGTGTAGTTTAAAAACTTGGACGATAAAAATAAATTGCACAGTTATTTTTATCCTGGTTCGTTGTTAACTAAACTACTCCAGTCCACCCCCACGGAGTGATTTACCTCACCTGAGGATTTAATCCACTAATCGCACGGATTACAATGGTTTTCCACTTAGTCCGCAACTAAGTCTTCTAGAGTATTCTGATCACAACTTGATCACTCCAGGAACAAATGCTTAGATACCCTCTAAGACTTTCTAGAGTTTCCTGATCAACACGATCACTCTAGTTACAACTGCTTAGATAACCTCTAAGACTTCCTAGAGTATTTTGATCAACACGATCACTCTAGTTCCTTACAACTTAATGTAATCAATTCTAAGAGTATTACAAATGTTTCTGAAAAGCTATAATCACAACTGTGATATTTCTCTTAACGTTTAAGCTTAATCTCACTAATATATTACAACAGCAATGTAGTGAACTTTGATGAAGATGAAGTTTCTGAGCTTTTAATTGAACAGCGTTTCAGCAAGTCTTTTTGAATAATTTCGTTGAGTTGGTAACCTTGCTTCTCATCAGAACTTCATACTTATAGGCGTTTGAGAAGATGACCGTTGGATGCATTTAATGCTTTGCGTGTTCCGTACAACATTGCATTTAATGTTTCACGCTTTTGTCAACTACCTCGAGCCTTGTTCACGCTGTGTCTACTGACGTTGCCTTTAATAGCTTCCAACGTTCCTTTTGTCAGTCAGCGTAGCCTGCCACTTGTACTTTCTTCTGATCTGATGTTTGAATATAATATTTGAATATCATCAGAGTCAAACAGCTTGGTGCATAGCATCTTCTTGTCTTCTGACCTTGAAGTGCTTCTGAGCGTGATACCATGAGAACTTCAGGGCTTCTGCTTCTGATCTCAAGTTCTTCTGATGCTTCCATAGACCCATGTTCCGATTCTGCCTTGACCATCTTCTGATGTCTTGCCAGACCATGTTCTGATGTTGCATGCTGAACCTTCTGAGACAAAAATTCTGAGCGCTGAATTGTGCATACTCTTTATATATTTACTGAAAGGGAAATTGCAATGTATTAGAGTACCACATTATCTCACACAAAATTCATATCCTTGTTATCATCAAAACTAAGAATATTGATCAGAACAAATCTTGTCCTAACACTACGTTCGAGTGTAAACCTTAGGAAAGTCAAACTATATATATATTATAGGAATATGGCCTAGGATTGAGAATGTCTTCCCGGTGAAGGGTCTTTCCTAATTAGAGATCCGTAGTTCAAACCCTCAAGATGAATTATTTCCGGTGAAACATCTTGAAAAGATCTTAGAACCCAAACTAGGACACATCCACCCAAGAGGAATTATTCTCGGTGAAACCTCTTACCCATTTGCTTAAAGCCAAAATAAGTTCAAAACCACATTGCTTCCTTTTGTGCTATAACAAGGACCCTCGATTAGCCTCTTGGCCTTTGTACAAGGACCCACAGGCTTCTTAAAAGCATTCCCAGCTTCCTCTTGAGCTTGTATACAAGGACCCATCAGGTTTCTTATAAAGATAGGAACAGGTCTTTAGTTACCTTCTAGCCTATCCTAGTGAGTTTCTTCCACTTTAAACTAGACTTTAAAACAAGCCAAGTTTGTCTCAATCTCATATTGAGTACACATTTTGGAATGAGAGACATGGACAATCTCTGTCACCCTTATCTTAATCAACTTTCCTTAGCAGAATATAGGACCCATAGTTATCTATCCTCAGTCAGTGTCAGCCTTAATATTGGGCTTTAAACAAGAAGTCTCAATTAGACAATCTTTCTACTATCATTCAAAACCCCTGGAAAGGGTTAGCCTCCAAATATCATTCTTTTAATAGATAAATTCTCCAGCAGAGTAAAACTCCCAAAAGAGTCAGCCTCAACCTTGGGCTTCATACAAGGCATGAAACAATAACTTCACCATTTAAGAGTCATCCACAACCTTGGGCTTCATACAAGGCATAAAATAGAGTCTCCCCAGTGAGTCCTTCATAATTAAGTAGCCACAACCTTGGGCTTTGTACAAGGCAGATAAACCACATTTCTTGTGTCAAAGATTCCTAATCTTCAGGATCTTTTCCCCATAGAGTCATCCATACTCAGTTTCTTTAAGAGTCCGTCACAACCTTGGGCTTTGTAGAAGGCAGAAAAAAATGTTTTCCCTAGCCAGAGTAGCCACAACCTTGGGCTTCATACAAGGCACAAAAAAGAGTCTCCCTAAGTAGAGTCAACCACAATTTTGGGCTTTGTACAAAAGACCATATAAAATCCATCAAATAAATACTCTCCAGCTAGAGTCAGCCTCAATTCCGGGCTTTGTACATAACACCAAAACTCTTTAGTTTAAATCAATCCCCAGTGGAGTTATCTCCCAGAGTCAAAAAGCCTCAAGCTTGGGCCTCATACGAGCCAGCTAAAAATATCAAATCTTTCAAACAATAGATAGACATAGCTTATCTCTATAAAGAGATCTTTGTCCTATCTCGCCACATTCAAACAAACATTTCAATTTCAATTTCAATTTCAATTTCAAACATTCTCCCATTTAGGACTCTAAAAGGCATGCTCGGAGGCAAACAAACCCAGACTTGTACATTTTCCCTAATTTGGATGAGAATCCTTCTTTCATTTAAGAGACACGCGACTGGCATACTTGCAAACATACAAGTAAGGTCCCTATATTAATGAAATGAATTCAGCTTTGTTGTCACTTTAAAATGTTTGTGGTGGAATAGTAGAAATATCCCTCTGTAAAGATAATTTCATGTATCTTTACTGTAAACAGAGATTTAATTTAATCTTCAACCTTGAGCTTCAAGAAAGGCACCAAAAATATATTAAATTCCCTGATTAGTTCCACGAACTACATTAAGCTCTGACTTCCATTAGGGATATGTAGGCATGAGGTTCACAAGGAATCTCAGCGAGCTAGTAAAATTCCAAAAATAGTCAGTCTGTATGTCTTCTTTTTAATTTAATTCAATTCCTTCTCCTAACACAGAGGAGAAACTTTCCCAATAATAAGCAACAAACGCAAATCACAATGACACAAAGAAGGTTCCCGTAGAGTACTACGGATATGTAGGGTGCTGATCGGTGGTTTTTACACGCTTATTTACCGTTGATTTTAGTCATCTTTGCTTTATATTGTCAAGCGTTCTGATTTATTCTTCTACATTTTATGCTTTGGTTGTGTATTGTACTGTTTGCAGGATCAAAGGAATAAATCGAGAAAAATCAATGCAAAAAAGTACAAAAAAGGGAGTTTCGAAGGAAGTGAAAAATCATGCTACATGAAGCTTGACATGACCACTTGTGTCGCCTGAAATAGGCCGTGTTAGGATGAAGTGTGGCCAAGAAAATTCAACAGAGATGAAAGTCAGGGGGCTGATACGGCCCGTGTTAGCAAGTGTGAGATCTGGAAATTTTCAGCATGTTTTTCATCGTGACAGACGTGTAGTATTTTGATCATAACTAGAGCTTCGTAACTCCGAATCACGCGGTTTTGGTGGAAAAATTTTTCTAACGAAAAGGGCTACAACTTTGATGTTGAAGTCAAAGCCAAATTCTGAAGTCAGAGGCTGACACGGGTAGACCTTGTCAGCTGACACAGCCGTGTCAACCTGCGCGTCAGATTTTAGAAATTAAGCATTTTGTGATTTTTCAAGAACCAGAGGGCAGTTTTGGTATTTTACCTAGACTAGGAAACCTATGAGGATAAATAAGTGATTTTAAGAAGGAGAAAAAGTACTTTTTGGCTAAGAGTAGACTCGATTGAAGATTGGAGAAAACAAGGGTTTGGGAGAGAAGAAGGTTTTCATGAACGGAAGCGATTGAAGATCAACTTTCATCTCAATTCTTGTAATGTCTCTATTTTATATTTGTTTTCTTTGAACAATATGAGTAACTAAACCCCAATGCTAGGGGTGTCCCTGATTTGATTATATAATAATTTTGAATTCCTGAGTTCATCAATAGATTTGTTTTCTTATTTAATTTAATTGTACAAGGTTTTTATGCTTTCTTTGTCGGACCAACAAGATTGATTTACGGTTAACAATCAGCTGGACAACGGTTGTTAAGGTTTTTGTACGATTAGACTATAGTAGATATCACCTAGGACTAGGGATACCCTATAGTTACCGATTAACTCTTGATAACATAAAGGCTTGATTTCATCATAATTCTCTAAGGACTTAGGATTTAGGATGAATGTTCAAAGGTTTTTCCACTAAGGACTTAGGGGAAAATAATCTAAAGGGCGGTAATTAAAGGTTATGAACTTGTTGAAGAAATCAAAATTCAAGGTTATTACAAGGCAAATCATACACTTTACCCTAGCATGCTCTCATATTTGTTAAAACCACTTAGTCAATTTTCTGACATTTTTATTTATTGTTAATTTATAATTGCAAATCAAAACTCCAAATATATTTTTTGTTTAATTGAACCATTATTTAAACTCGATATTAACATGCAGTCCTTGAGATCGACATTCAGAGAATTTCCTTATTATTACTACAGAGGCAAAATAGTACACTTGCTATTTTACCAATCAGGTACTTAAACTCTTCCCTGTGTATAACCGACCTCCCGGACTCCAGAATTTATAGTCTAGGTGAATCTCCACACTTAGCAAACTCCTAGGGTTTATTTGAGATCTTTTTCCCCTTTCCTACTCGTAGGACAATTAAAAAGTTTGTGTGATATCATAGGAAGAACTGAAACAAAATTCATCCCGCCCCGGGCGCTTCCTCCTTCCATTTTTCGCGTGAAGGGTCTAGCGTGTCGTCATCCCAAGTGAAACAGGGAGGTAGAGAAAACGACACCACAATTAGGAGGCACTATCATCTGGCCATCTTTTACTAACAAATCAAATATTTCGTCACATTTAGTGACGTCAAATGTATAAGTTTTCTTAGGAAATCTATCGCTTTTGTCATTCTCAACTAGATTTTTTCCATTAGAAGGGGTGAGCAATTTGCAGGAGTAAGGTGGTGCTCCTTTCAATTCAGCTAGGTCTATTTCGACCTCTTCCACGCTGTATGAATCTTCGAAAGATTCGCCGTCAATGTCTTCATCTTCAATGTATGTTACCCTCTCCTTCTTGTAATTTTTATTTGCTCTGGCCTTTTCTGCTTTTAGTCGTTCGACTTGTCGAACCCTGTCTGCCAATTGGGCCATATCCCTTAGGTATTGGGTATCTAGTTTCTTTCTGATTGAATAGTCTAAACCGTCTGCAGCCATTTCGACTAATTCATGTTCTGGGATAATCGTGAAGCATCTTGATTTCAACAAACGGAACATGTTCAAGTAATCGTCTATAGGCTCCGTGAACTTCCTCTTGATGCTAGCCAATTCTTTCAGACATATTTTGGTTTGACCCATGTAGAATTGTTCATGGAACAATCTCTCTAAGTGTTCCCATGCGTCTATGGAATTTAGGGGTAAGGTAGTGAACCAAACAAAAGCATTTTTTGTTAGTGAACTAGGGAAGTATTTAATTCTCAAATCCTAGTTCCCTACTAGATCCCCTGCTTCCGTCAAATATCTGGCTATATGTTCCACCATTGATTCACTAGTCTCCCCTGAAAACTTCGTGAATTTGGGTACCTTGGTACCTCTTGGTAATTCTGTCTGCATAATATATTCGGGTATGGGGGACGTGTAGTTTGGACGTTGATGTCCAGTATTAAGGCCATTATTAGCCATTATTCTTTCTATCATGGCAGTGAGATTATTTTATGTTGCCAAATTGTCTCTCCTAACCCTATGTACAACTTCGTCAGGAGGTTATTCTATCATGGCAGTTCTTTTACTCTAGGCTGTTGTTGGGGAACTGCTTGTCGACCAACGTTAGTCGTTTGATTTTGAGTTTCTAAATCTACCACTTGATTTTGTTCGACTGGCGTTGGCCTAGGTGGCGGAACTGCATTTCGAATTTGTTCTAGAACTGGGTCCCCTTCTTCATAGGTTGATTGGTTGTTTCTTCGCCTATTTTGTGGGACTCCAAAGAAATCCGCCATTCGTCCTATTTGCGAAGATATTTTTTGATATGTTTCTACATTCTCCTGGTTAGTCCTGGCAATGTTTGTTGCTAAAGGATTAAAAATCGACCCCAATTCTCCAGCAAGGACTCCTAACATATCATGATTACTTGCATCCATTTCTTATCGAAATGCCGCTTGAGTGATGGTAGTTAAGGAAGGTATTTGGGAAGAGAAGCCTGTGTTTTGTGCACTTCGACCCATCGAACCGAGATTAGGCGAAAACGCCGTTGGTTCGGTGCAGTGTATGTGGAGCCTGCCCCTCGTAATCCTTCCATGTATGAATATGGCATCCCATATGGGTTGTTGGGTCTCCAACTTTCTAAAGCATGTGAGGATGGTCCTGGGGTAAATACTTGACTTGAGCCTATGAATGGAGGCACAGTAGTCGAACTCGAGACTGGAACAGTCCCTGTTGTCCCTGATATATTTCCGGGCATAGCCTGGGAACTACCTATGGGTGCAGATCCTGTCGAACCTGGTATATCCTGCGCTCCTTGAGTAGAAGTCGAAACATGCGTAGAATTTGCCGCTACTGTTCCTGACCCCTGTGGGGGATCTTGATCTCCCCCTCCACTGGCCATATTGACCATTTTCTTGTCGTACCTTCGTTTAGGAATCGGTTGTGCACTGTTGGTTAATTTACCGTTCCTAAGGTTCATACAAGGTATTGATATTTTCTTGACAAAACAAAACAATCAATTAATAACAATCTGTTTGACACTGTCCCACTAGGCATGCCAATTTGTTTACAGTGATTTCCGATAAACAACCGCTAGTCCTCCAAACTATAAAATATACTTTGGTTACTTGCAGGATCGACTAGATTGATCCTAGGACATAGTCAAATAATTGTCTTTTGATATAACTTGGTTCATACTTGTTTGTTCTTGCCTCGGAAAACTTGTTTGTGATATGATCGTACTACTTATTCATGTGAAACAACACTTGCTATACATGTTAATATAACTTCGACAAAGAAAACATAAAAAATCATGTAAACAGTAGAAATATAAAGTACAAGAAAGTAACGTGCAAGAATGTTAAGTGCAGAAACGTAAAAATGCTTCGAAATGAAAGTTAAACGACAAGATAAAGGAATTGAAAAGACACTTGAATAAAGAAAGATACAAATGTATTTAAAATGGTGTTGGTGTCATATGTACATTTCTCAGCGAACTCGTTCTCTAAACACTTGATACTTGAGTGATTTGTGAGTGATTTGTACAAAATGAACACACAGAATCCTAACATTAAGACCCTTATTTATACTAATTTTCGACCCTAACGGTCCTACACTAATCTGATTCCACGTTGCTCACATGAATCCCTGGGATGCCATCTATCCTTGTTTAGTTACACGGACTATTTCGAAATTCAAGTTCTCCCGCCTGAATCCTCTTCGATACGTGGCAACGTGATCAGAACCGAGAATTACACGAAAACACGTTAAGCTTCAGTACCCTTCCTGTTTTGCAAAACATTTAAGTCTTAAAGATATTTCACTTCGAATTAGCTCCAATTTCTAATCATCTTTACTCCAACTTAAACAACATCTTCGAAACATGGCCATCAGTAGCCATTTTTTAATCTCAGAAATGGTCATCAATAACCATCTTTCTTCGACTCCTAACTCTCCAAAGAATATCTTCTCTAAACAAAATCTCCGGCCAACAATAAGTTGCAAAGAGATTTCTAACGCTTGCCAACCAGTTGCATGCTGGTCGAAGAGTATGCTTAAGTGAACTCCTGCTAGCTAGTTTGTATGAAAGTCTAGGGTCTTCTAGGGCAAAATTAAAGGACTATACGCTGGCACCAACTTACTTCTATCTGGACCCTACTGGCTTCTTCAATTGTGGCTAAATGCCACCTTCGAACCCTCCTTTCCAACACATGGACACGTTGATGAAAATGACCCAGATGTTAAGGATAGAAGTATCGAAGGCAACAGGCTCCTTCAACTAACTCCAGCTAATGAAGGTGACAATTTACAAGCCTCTCTTACCAAATATACTTTGATGTCCTCGAAACGCCACAATAATACTCTGTCGATGGCCCCATTCTCCAATCAAACCCATGGTCTTTCTTGGTTTAGTGCCTCGCTCGAAATTGCTACTAAAGACGCCAATACGGAGATCAAAGATGTATGGCGTGCGTTTTTGCTTCCAATACTGCTGATTTCAAGAATCTTGACAACGAAGAGTCACGTATGCTTGTTGGCCTATCAACCAAATTTTGTCTCTCGACATTTTGGGTTGTGTCAACTCATTCCTGTTTCTCTCTTCAAGCGAAAACGTGAGTTATGTGTTGCAGGGACTGATTGGACTACTCAAGACAATGCAACACACAAAAAGTATCATGCAATTTCGCTGAATTTCAATTGATAGCGTACCAACCACCGTTCTATGTTACCAAGGGATTCGACCAATGGTGGACAAACTTCAATTCCAAAAGTATGTACACAAATGACGAAATCAAAGCCAATCTAACAAAAGCCTTTTCCTCTTTGCAGGATCAATCTTACAAGGGTAAGCTTACACATTATGAAAAATCCAAGCATTCTAAAAGTATTTTGAAACTGTCTATGATCCCACACAAATTATTTAAACAGTTTGTGATGTAGCCCCCGTCTTAAAAGAAAAGTTCGAAAAACAAATTTCTAAAAGAAAGAGCCTTAAAGTTGTAAAACCTGAATTCAAATATAATTTGGCCTTTGAATTCGGACCACACAATTTTCCAAGGTTGCCTAGTGTAGATTTTGCTTTATCATTTTTCTTTCCTTACCCAGATTGGCTCACATATGGGAATGTCTTTAATGATTTGGAAAATGATCGTAAAAAACCTGCTAAAAGAGTAGTTGCAACCAAACATACCTTAGACAGTTTCAAAGGCTTTCTCCACTTCAACTTAGATGTAGTGAGAATTATCTCTCCTGTAGGTCAAGGTGTGGAATGTTTGGATCGCTTGGTTCTACAACTTTCCATCTTCTATTATTTTTTAACATAATATGTTTCGACTATCCCATATTCTTTTCAGTTGTCGAAAGAAAAGTAGTGAAGAAGGATAAACCTGTGGCGAAAGCCACTTCAAACATCAGCTCTAAACCTACCATTTCTTCGAGCCAAGGAGTTCCAGCTAAAGAAGTTGCTCCCAAAACGGCAAAAAGTTTGAACGTATTCAACTATATGATTTCTTTATCCCTCTTCCTCTTTCTTCTAAACACTTATATTTCTTTCTTTTTAGGGTGGTGGTAAACCCCTTACAACTCCAAGAAAAAAGAAAACCTCTACTAGAAACGTCACCGTTGTCGAAGGTGATGAAGAAGAGGCTACTCCACAACCACTAGAAAAGAAGCAGAAGAAGAATAAGGCAACCACTGCCTCTTATCAAAGTACTAACCTCCAAGGTGTTGAAATCAAGATTATTCCTCCTCCCAAAGAAACCCAACCACAGCCTTCTAGTGAAATAGTTCTAGAGCACATTGGGAGTAATGCCTCTGACCCTGAGGCTTAACAGGTGAAGATTTCTTACCGTTTTTTCTTTTCGAAAAATAACTCTTTAATATTCTAATACTTTTATTTTCAAAAAAAACTACTGCTCTTCTTGTTTCGAATGCCAACCAGAGTGGTCCTTCAAATGACAGGAACCCATCTTTGCCTCCAAACAATGCCGTTCAAAACAAAGGGTCTTTGACTGGAGCGCCACAATTTGAACCAACTGACGCTCAAAGAGAATAAGAGACTTTTTCTCCTGGCGAAGAAAGTGCATAACACTTGGAGCATACTAAAGAGGAAAATTTAGAGGAAAAATAAGACTCTGAACAAACTCCCAGCAATCCTCCTTTGCAAGTCAAGTTTCCCATGGATTATGCTGATGATGATGACCATTTGAAGATGTCGAGAAATACTTCAATCAAGATGAAGTAATGAGTGAGGAAGGACCAGATCCTGGGAATGACAAATCCTCTACTGATGAAGCTGGTACTGAAACTACAACGCAGCCAATAATGATTCGAACATCCATAACCCACAACTCGCCTATGCTACTCACTGAAGAGGAAAATAATGCTCTAAAGAAAAATGATCCTCTCAAGTATGTCAAATTAATGATGGCTCAATGGGAGTCTTCTTATGAAAAGAGTATCTCTGGAGCTTCGACCCATTCTGGTGCCAGCGCAAACAAAGCGTCCTATGACAAACTCTTAAAGCAAGTGAAGAAGGCTGTCTTCGAAGATGATCTCTTTGAGAAGTTGAGGACGGGTGTGGGTGCAAGCTTTAGCATCAAAAAACTGATAAGTAAAATCAATATTACTACTTGTCTTACTGACGTAGGCAAAGTCTTTATTGATATCAAGAACCTGATTGATCAAGTCCAAACAGAATATAATAGGGAGGTGAACGCCAATGCATAAATCAAATTAGCTAATCAAGCCCAATTTGTTGAATTCAACAATGTGCTTCGGACTTCTGAAGCTTCTGAGAAGTTATTTGCTTCCCAAGAGTCATCACAAGCTCAATTTGACACTTATGCTGCTTCTATCAACCTCTGGGAAACCCACATCGAAGAATTGCAGATGAAAATCTCTGAGGAAAAAAAGGAGCAGGTTGCTATCCAGGATTTGGTACTAAAGCAACTAAATTGGCGAAGCGGAGTGTCGAACACGTCGAAAATGCCACTGCTATGGACGCAGAAATTACATTCCTTAAAGGGGTTCAAATTGCTGCTCAATATAAGATAGGCTTGGAGAAGATGAAGTACAATCGAATGAAGGATGTCATTCCTTTTTTAATTTTTTGAAGTTTTTGTCTTTTCATTTTTGAATTAGCTTATTTGTAATCTAATTAAGACAAAACCATTTTTGCGAATTTTAAACCTTTCAGTATATTCACCGTTTTGCTTATAATGATTATCTCTATATTACGCATACACGCAAAATGGAGGTTTCTTGATGTCATTACATTTGTATCTGACCTTTCAATGACCCATATGTTCATAACTGTCAGTTAATCATGACTAACTTTTTCCAAAACGTCTCTTTAAGACGCGCGCATGCCTGTTATGGAATAATTACGTTCCAACTTCCAAGACAAAATGCGGCAGACTTCACATCTTCCCTATAGAAAACCAACGCGTGGTCCACTAATGATGCAAAGCGTAACCAACTCCAATGTGGGTTACCACTATATAAACCCTCAATCTTTCTTATTATTCACCAAGTCTTAAAAGTTTCCAACGAATGTTTTGTTGCTTCTTCTTATTTTTATCAACATGTCTTCTTCTCATAAAGAAACCATTCCCTCTAATCTAAAAGAAAAAAATTATCTCTCTTAATGATTTTAACGAGTATGGGATTGATCTTCCTAACATGTTTGCCTCTCAAAATTTAGAACACTACCTAATTGTAGCGGTGAAATTGGTGAGACTAAAGTCATGGGATAGACTTAGCTCATTTTTAAACAGATTCTCCACCGCGCTCTATTTTTTCCAAAAGGAATGGGTGATAGAGAAAGTAATACCCACATAAGTTTTTAAAATCAAAACTATTAAACTTACTAGAGTTCAGGCTACGGAGGATTTGTTATACAAGGGGAAGGTTTTAAGCACCCCTCATATCCATGGTACTCCATGGGAACCTCTTTGTTTTATGTTATTGTTTTTTGTTTATACATACCTTTTTTGAAAATCCTATGTGAAAAACTTGTTTGAAATAGAGGGTGGGGATGGGAAGAGAAGTTTTCGAAAGTGAGCTCGATAAAACACAGCGTCTTAGGCCTACATACCCCTTAAGTACAATAGGGAAGTCAGAGCTTCTGTAGTTCCTCTTAAAAGGAAAAAAGCGGCCAAAGGGGCCAAAATCTTTTTGATTATGAGCTTTAAAATACTCACAAGTTTTTAAAAGAGGGTTAAGATGTAACATACTTAACCAGTTAAAAAGGATTAGGCTTTAAAAAACCTAAAGAGTTTAAAAGGTTCAAGCTTTAAAATACTTAATAATTTTAATAACAAGGGACCAAGATTTAAAATACTAGGTCAATGGGTTAAGAGAAGTTTCACCGGGAATAATTCTTCTCTTAACACCAAGGTTTTAAAATAAAAGACCTAGCTTTAACAATACAAAGGTTAATGGACTAAGAATAGTATCACCGGGAATAATTCTATTCTTTAGTACCAAGGTTTGAAAACAAAAGGGTTATGTTAAGTTTTAACAATACTAAACCATAAAACAAGTAAAAATCTTTAAAATACTTAACACAAAATAAAAGAGATTGGAAAAGAGTTTGAGTACCTTTGACAATTTAGTCAATATCATTTCCATTCTTTTGGACAAAACAACAAACCTAAGCAATTAACAATGAAGACCTCAAGTGTGTGTGTGTGTGTGTGATATCATGTGACACAATAACAAACAAGTGAGTATTATAATCAATAAGTAAGAGAGATGGATATATCTAAACCCTTGGACTCAAACTCATGTATGAATGATGAATTATGAATGATTAATATGATGAATAAACATAAGGTTAGATAAACAATATATGCGAGAAATTAACAAGATAATGGTTAATAACAATTAAGTACAAAACATGGATTAAATCAACAAGTATGTACAATATAACAAACTAAATTAATCATGGATAAACAAAGATCAACATGTTTTTGAATTTAAGGTTATAAACCTAGATTTTTTGAAATAGGGTTTAAACCTAAACACCTAAACCTAATTGATTTTAATTGTTAAATACCAATTTCTTTAAGAGAAATGGTACAAGGGTACATGAAGAAGTCAAGGACATTCTATTCTAGCCACAAACATATATGTACAAAAATCACAAAATTAATTTGAGGAAATAATCAAAAATAAAACAATTTTTAGTTGATTTTCTTAACATAAAAGACATGTTTTTGATTTAATTTTTAAATAATAAAATAATAAATATTTTGGATTTTTTTAACATGGTATTAAAATACACAACATAAATAACCATAGAAAAAAATTTTAAATAACTAGGTCTAATAAAAAAAATACGAAAAAAACCTTGTTTTCGGGGTATTTACCAAACTGTCTAGGTTTGGGACCCCAGAAAAGGGGATGCGCCAAATGAAATGGCGCATTCATATGTTGCAAGCCAAACCATTTGGCGCAACACACAAGAATTAGGGCAAAATTTTTCTAGCCATTTCAAATGGCGCATGAGTTAGGCATCCCACACATAGGCGCCATTTCACATGGTTCCTATGTGTTCGGTTTTTTTATAAAAAAAACCCGTTTGTGTATTTTTGCGCACCGTTTTTGATTTCGGTCTATTAATTTCGTAAAAACGTCTGATAAATCGAGTTCGTAAAATTCTTACTAACCCTAAATAATGTTTGCGTTGTCGATTTCGGTTTTTCACTAAAGCACAATTTATTGATGAAAGACAGAGGAAAGGTTACAAGAGGTGGTAAGCGAAACTATTACATTGTCGTAAAAAAAATACAGAGTAGATTAAACTTGCGACGAGGTTGTGCCACGACTAGGGCATCTTTTTCTATTATGCCCCACCTGACGACAAATGCTGCATTTTTGTTCCATTTTGTCGTGGACGTCCATTTCGGTTCTAATACGTGTAATATTTGGACGACCCTTTTTCTTTCGCCGCATTGCGTCGTTATGCCAAACTACCTCTCCATCATACTCAGGCCAGTAATCCTCCTTGGCTACCACTGGAAACGTATCACTGTAAACTCTGAGCAATGTTTGAGTCTTGTAAATTGGAGACAGTAGTGATTTAGCGTCGCGGTGCGCATACGCACATGCAGCTATGACGTGCGAGCAAGGCATACGAAAAGCTTGAAACCTTCCACAATCGCATCAATCTTCGTCCAGAAGAACCCTATATTATTGTCTTGGCAAACCCTCATTGTGGTCAATTTTTTCGCGCACACTGAATGTGCGGTTGAATCGGTCGAAAGAAGTAACTTGATGAGTGTTTGCTTTTGCCGATTGCTTTTGCATAAATTTCATGCAACTATCACTTAACATTTGACCAGATTGCCTAACATCACCCCATTTCCTGCCTCTCGTTGAGAAGAGCGAAGCCATCCTAAAGTAGGTAGCCTCCACTAGTGCTGTGATATGAAGGTTACGAATGCCTTTGAAAACGCCATTCATGGATTCCACGAGATTTGTCGTCATATGGCCCCATCGCACGCCTTTGTCGTAAGCCCTTGTCTATTTCTCCCTAGAAAGGTTATCTATCCAACTACCTGCCTCTGGATTTGTCATTACAATCTCACTCCGATAATGCTGGAACGTGGGTTGGGTCAATGCATAACCAGCATTGACTAGGGCCTTCCTTAGATGTCTGTCCTTGATCTGCCGCATGAAGTTATGGGCGATGTGGAGAATACAATAGACATGTTTAGATGGCGGGTCATGCCATCCGTTTGCTGGATTATTATAGGCACTCTCAATGGAAGCGTGCCTATCGGAGATTAAACAGATGTCAGGCTGAGGAGCAACATGTTCTCGGAGGTTCCTTAGAAAGAAACTCCAAGAAGCCGCAGTTTCACCTTCGACAATTGCGAACGCCACTCAAAATATGTTGTTGTTCCCGTCTTGTGCAACCGCCATGAGCATGGTTCCTTTGTATTTACCGTATAACCATGTTCCATCAACTTGAATTATGGGTTTACAATGTGCAAATCCTCGTACGCAAGGTTTGAATGCCCAAAAAAGCCGATGGAATATTCCTTTTACTTGGACAGGATTTCCATCTAGGGCATGCGCGGGCAGTGTCTCTAGAATAGTAATCGTGCCAGGTGTGTAACTATGTAGCGCATTGAGGTATCGGGGAAGAATTTTGTATGAATCCTCCCAGTTGTCGTAGACTGTCTCAATTGCCTTTGTTTTTGCAACCCATGCCTTTCTGTAAGATGGCGTGTAGTTGAAGGTTTTAACTATATGCGAGATAATATTTTTGACCTTCAGAGACGGATCTGAGCTTATTAGAGGCAAGATCTCCTGACATATGTGTGGTGTCGTTTTCTTTTACCTCCCCGTTTCACTTGGGAGGACGGCACGCTATACCCTTCACGCGAAATTTGGAAGGAGAATGCGCCCGTGGTGGGATGAATTTTGTTTCAGTTCTTCCTACGATATCACACGAACTTTCTTATTTGTCCTACGAGTAGGAAAGGGAAAAAAAGATCTCAACTAAACCCTAGGAGTTTGCTAAGTGTGGGGATTTCACCTAGACTAGAAATTCTGGAGTCCGGGGGGTCGGTTATACATAGGGAAGTGTTTAAACACCCTAAATATCTGTAGTACTCTACAGGAACCTTCTCTGTGTCATTGTGATTGTGTTTATTGCTAATGATTGGGAAAGTTTCTCCTTTGTTATTAGGAGAAGGAATTGAATTGATTAAAGAAAGACAGACAGACAAACAAACTGACTATTTTTGGTATTTTATTAGCTCGCTGAGATTCCTTGTGAACCTCATGCCTACATATCCCTAGTGGAAGTCAGAGCTTAATGTAGTTCGGGGAACTAACTAGGGAAATTAATTATTTTTGGGTGCCTTGCTTGAAGCTCAAGGTTGAAGCTTGAATTAAATCTCTGTTTACAGTAAAGAGACATGAAATCATCTCTACTGAGAGGTATTTGTACTATTCTACCACAAACATTTGAAGGAGTGACAGAATAACTGAATTCATTTCATTCAAGAGGGGGACCTTACTTGTGTATGTGCAAGTATACCAGTCAAATGCCTCTTAAATGAAAGAAAGATGCTCATCCAAATTAGGGAAAGTTACCACATGTCTGGGTTTTACTGCCAGCTCATGCCTTTCAAAATCCTAAATGGGAGACTTGATTAAAATTGAAATGAAATTGTAATGTTTGTTTGAATGTGGTAGAGTAGTAAAAATATCTCTCTATAGAGATAAGCTATGTCTATCTACTGTATAAAAGATTTGACTTTAGCTGGCTTGTATGAGGCCCAAGCTTGAGGCTTTTTGATTGATTAATTAATTATTATTAACTCTGGGAGATGACTCCACTGGGGATTAATTACAGGGTATTTTTGTGTTCTGTACAAAGCCCAGAATTGAGGCTGACTCTATTTGGAGAGTGTTTATTTGATGGATTTTTATTTGGTGTTCTGTACAAAGCCCAGAATTAAGGCTGACTCTACTTAGGTAGACTCTATTTGTGTGCCTTGTACAAAGCCCAAGGTTGTGGCTAACTGCTGAGGATAATTGAATGAATGACTCTATTTTATGTGCCTTGTACAAAGCCCAAGGTTGTGGCTGACTCTAGCTAGGGAAAACATTATTTTCTTCCTTGTACAAAGCCCAAGGTTGTGGCAGACTCTTAAATAAACTGAGTATGGATGACTCTA
Organism: Vicia villosa; assembly: GCF_029867415.1. Classification (NCBI taxonomy): domain Eukaryota; kingdom Viridiplantae; phylum Streptophyta; class Magnoliopsida; order Fabales; family Fabaceae; genus Vicia; species Vicia villosa. The sequence continues at coordinate 177,509,130 of NC_081182.1, forward strand.
TGGGGTAAAGATCCTAGGTGTTAGGAATCTTTGACACATGAAAATATGGTTTATCTGCCTTGTACAAAGCCCAAGGTTGTGGCTACTGAATGATGAAGAACTCACTGGGGAGACTCTATTATCTGCCTTGTACAATGCCCAAGGTTGAGGCTGACTCTTGACAGGGGAGTTTTATTGTTTGGTGCCTTGTATGAAGCCCAAGGTTGAGGCTAACTGTTTTTGTTGGTTTTGACTCTACTGAGGAGATTTTATTTATTGAAAGACTGTTTTTCTTTGGAAGCTAACCCTTTCCAGGGATTTTGACTCAGCTGGAGAAATTATTTGGTAAAAGACTGACTTTATCATGTTTTTGGAGGCTGACCCTTTCCAGGGGTTTTGACTCTTTTGGGGAAATTATCTCCTAAGAGAATGAATCTTTATTTATTTATTAATTGACTTTGGAAGCTAACCCTTTCCAGGGATTTTTATTAAAAATGAAAGAATGTGTGGAAGCTAACCCTTTCCAGGGATTTTTATTAAAAATGAAAGAATGTGTGGAAGCTAACCCTTTCCAGGGATTTTTATTGAAATGGAGGTTGATTTTAATTGACTTTGGAGGCTAACCCTTTCCAGGGATTGGCAGAAAGATTATCTAGTGGAGACTTCTTGTTTAAAGCCCAAGATGAAGGATGACTCTTACTGAGGATAAGCAAATATGGATCCTAGACTCTGCTAAGGAAGATTGATGAAGATAAGGGTGACAGAGACTGTCCATGTCTCTCATTCCAAAAGGAGTACTCAATGCAAAATTGAGACAAACTTAGCTTGTTTAAAGTCTGGTTTAAATTGGAAGAAACTCACCAGGGTAGGCTAAAAGGTGACTAAAGACCTGTTCCTATGTTTATAAGAAACCTGATGGGTCCTTGTACAAAGCCCAAGAGGAGGCTAATCGAGGGTCCTTGTTATAGCACAAGAGAAAGCTATAAAGTTTTTGAACTTATTTTGGCTCTAAGCAAATGGGTAAGAGGTTTCACCGGGAATAATTCCTCTTTGGGTGGATGTGCCCTATTATTTGGATTCTAAGGTTTTTGCCAAGATGTTTCACCGGGAATAATTCATCTTGGGGGTTTGAACTACAGATCTCTAATTAGGAAAGAGCCTTCACCGGGAAGACATTCTCAATCCTAGGCCATATTCCTATAATATATATAGTTTAACTATCCTAAGGTTTATACTCAAACGTAGTTCTAAACTAATATATGCACAGTTTATATTTGACAGTAATTTAAACAAAGACTGTAAATTGAAAGCTTATAAAGCCTAACCTGGATGGAGTGGAGGCCTTTGAAGAAGTATGTACAGAGCCTCAACAGTAATTTTGTTGTTTTGTTGATAACAGTAGAATATTTATGATAAACAGTTAAGGGTTTTTGAAAACAGAAGAAGTGAAGATGGACAAAGGTCACATAGGTATCTGAAGAGTTTCACCGGGAATAATGCCCTTCAAATACCAGAAGAATGTTTTGAAAACAGAAAGAAGATTTTGACAATACAGTTTTGAAAACAAGCTAAGAAGAGAAGGTTTTTGGGACTTACACTCTATTAGAGGCCCAGTACTTTACAGTACTGGTGTAAAAGCAATTTGAAAATGATTTGGAATGATACAAGGTTTTGTTGTTTGAAAACCCTAATCATTTGATTTATTCGGAGATTGAAAACAGTTTTGAAAATTGACAAAAGTCAACTTAATTAAGGTAAAAATAAAGATTTTTAACTAATTAAGACCTAAACAATTAGGGTTTTATCATAAACTTATTTACAAAATGATTAGGTTAAAACAAAGTGAATATATACATTTAAAGTATTTAAGAAAACACTTAAAACATACTATTTTAAACCTAATTAAAACACATGAAATAAATAATATTTTTATGATTTTTTTGATTATTCACAAAATAGATATATTAAATGACAAGTGTGTGAAAAATGAAGTGAAAATGATTTAATTTGATAGGTGAATTATTCATGTGAAGTTGTGAAGAAAATAAAAGAAATTATGTGTTAAAAAATAGTTTTTGGCCCTTGGAGGATTTGAACCCACGCCCTTAAAGTCACCAGCCCAAAACCACACCACTGAGCCAACGCGCGCTTGGTGATAATAACTCTCACTCAATTGGTTATGTTTCAAAACAAGTGATAAATCATTGAAAAATAAAAGAATCAAAAAGTCTGGGGCGAGGGGGATTCGAACCCCAGACTTTGGGCACGCGCAACACACAAACACTCTTTACCACTGGGTTGTAACGATGTAGTCGTTTATAAAACAACTTCCATTCAAAATAAAATAAACTTTGGCCCCAGATTTAAATTTTTGCGCGCCATGGCCATAGTCATCTTCTTCCTCGAGCTCAAGGATTTTCAAAATCCTAACTCTCTGGTTTCTCAACTAAATGACATGATGTAAACATCAATCTTGTTCTAAATTTCCTCACGAATCCAGATAGGTAACTAACATTTATTTATATGAACTATAGCTACCTAATTTCTCAGAAAACTCTAAGAACACATGAACCCTAAATTTGAAATTAAATGACAAACAAGATGAATAAATGAAAGATGATAGAGGGTTTTCAATCCTCTGATGATGCTAAACAAGATAGAATCGAGCTTTAACTCAAAGAGTGCTTAAATTAAAGAGGTGAGGTTCAGAAACTTACCTCTGAAAATGGAGGTCGTGAGGATGATGGAGAACACCTGGACTTGAATGAATGATCTCAATAGCTTCCTTGAGACTCAATGGTGCTAACTGAATGCTTATTGGAGCTCGAATCCTCCTGAATTGCTCTATGGACCTCCCTCGATTTGAGCTTCAAGTAGACATGGAGGTTGTTGAATTTGGAGTTACAGACGAGCTGCAGCCATCTGGTTAGCTTCACTATGACCTGAGGAGTGTGCCTGGATGATTGGCTTGGCTTGAAACCTCCTGAATTACTCTATGGACCTCCAACTGCAAATGCTCCAAAGTGAGAGCAACAATGGTGTTCCTCCACTTACAGAAGTGATCCAGGTGTTTGGATCACCTCAAATGAACTCCCTTGAGATGTTAGAATGCTTACTTTCCAAAGATAAGCTTTGGTTTGAAGAAAACGATTCTTCTTGCCAAAGAACTTTGAAAAACCATAAGCATGAGAAGAGAAAGAGAAAGCAAGGAATAAGGTTGCTTTGGTGTGTTTTCTGAATGAGAAAGAGGCCTCTATTTATAGGCAATTGGTTCAGAGCAATTGATCATAGTAAGCTTGCTTAGTGTAGTGAGTTTGGTTTCTTAGCCATGAAGAAATTCAAAGAATATTCCAAGTGCAATGATGAGCTCTTTGATACCACTCCCTAGCCATCGGTTTTGCTTGATCTTAGGGGACCAAATGGCTGCAGAAATGAGCTCCAATTGGTTGGGAGAAGATTCCTTTGATGAATCACCAATTTGTCATAAATTCAAAAATGCAATCATTACATAATCACATGCCTTTGTTTTTGGGAATCTTCTCTAATCCTTATGCAATGATGGAAATTGATGTATGGTATGGTTTCAGATGCATTAGAGGTCGTGTAGCATCACTTAGTGAAGCAAAATGCACAAAATTGCAAAGTTTAAAATTGTACATGACCTATAATTTTACTTCATGAGGCCAACTTTGAACAAGCATAACTCCTAGCTCAAATTGAATTTGGAGAAGGTTGAACACAATTTGGAAAGCCCTAAA
>NC_081182.1:177517866-177633545 GCF_029867415.1 Vicia villosa
GTAAAACTCTTATTTGATTACATTAATTTGTAAGTAACTAGAGTGATCAAGTGTTGATCAGGATACTCTAGGAAGTCTTAGCTTGTGTCTATGCAGTTGTAATTAGAGTGATCACATGGTGGTCAGGATACTCTAAGAAAGTCTTAGCTTGTGTCTAAGCATTTGTTCCTGGAGTGATCAGGATACTCTAGAAGACTAAGTCGCGGACTAAGTGGAAAACCATTGTAATCTGTTGCGATTAGTGGATTAAATCCTCAGGTGAGGTAAATCACTTCGTGGGGGTGGACTGGAGTAGTTTAGTTAACAACGAACCAGGATAAAAATAACTGTGCAATTTATCTTTATCGTTCAAGTTTTTAGACTACACTTATTCAAACCCCCCCTTTCTAAGTGTTTTTCTATCCTTCAATTGGCATCAGAGCGCCGGTTCTAAGGTGCAAGCACTTAATCGTGTTTAGAAAAGATTCAGGAAGAGAAAAACGCTTCAGTAAAAGATGGCTGGTGAATCTCAATCAAATCCAACTGCATCTACATCTGGCTCTGCTGAGCAATACAACGGTAACAATGGTTATACCAGACCACCAGTATTTGATGGTGAAAACTTTGAATACAGGAAAGATAAACTGGAAAGTTACTTTCTTGGTCTGGATGCTGATCTATGGGATCTTCTGTTGGATGGTTACAAACATCCTGTTAAAGCTACTGGTGTAAGGCTCACGAGAAGCAAAATGACTGATGATCAAAAGAAAGATTTCAAAAATCATCACAAATGAAGGACTGTTTTGCTGAATGCTATCTCTCATGCTGAGTATGAGAAGATATCTAACAGCGAAACGGCCCATGACATATATGAGTCCTTGAAAATGACTCATGAAGGAAATGCTCAAGTCAAGGAGACTAAAGCTCTTGCTCTACTCCAGAAATATGAAGCCTTCAAGATGGAGGATGATGAAGATATTGAGAAGATGTTCTCAAGATTTCAAACTCTAACTGCTGGATTGAGAGTTCTGGATAAAGGCTACACCAAAGCTGATCATGTAAAGAAGATTATCAGAAGCTTACCCAGAAGATGGGGTCCAATGGTGACTGCATTCAAGATTGCAAAGAATCTGAATTAAGTTTCTTTGGAAGAGCTTATCAGTGCCCTGAGAAGCCATGAAATAGAGCTGGATGCAAACGAGCCTCAGAAGAAAGGTAAGTCTATTGCATTAAAATCTAATATTAAAAAATTCACTAACGCTTTTCAGGCTAGAGAAGAAGATCCTGAAGAATCAGAATCTGAAGAAGAAGAAGATGAACTGTCCATGATCTCCAGAAGGGAAAACCAACTCTGGAAGAGCAAGCAAAGGAAGTTCAGAGGCTTCAGAAGTTCAAAGAGATTTGAACGTGGAGAATCTTCTGGTGACAGAAGATCTGACAAGAAGAAGGCTGTCTGATATGAGTGCAATGAGCCTGGACATTATAAGAATGAGTGTCCAAAACTTCAGAAGGAGAATCCCAAGAAGAAGTTTCATGAGAAGAAAGGTCTTATGGCAACATGGGATGATTCAGAAGATGAATCAGACTCTGAAGATGAGCAAGCCAACTTTGCGCTGATGGCTACAGAAGATGATGGATCAGAATCTACATCAGAATCAGATTCTGAAGAGGTATTTTCTGAACTATCTAGAGAAGAGTTAGTTTCCAGTCTAACAGAGCTTCTTGAATTAAAAGTTCATCTTAGTATCAAATACAAAAAGCTGAAAAAGCAATTTGAATTTGAAACTAAGAAGCTTGAGTTGGAAAATTCTGAATTAAAAGAAAAAGTTTTAAAATTATCCAATAATGTTGGATCTCCTTCTGATTCAGAAAAATCCACTCCCAGTCTGAATCATATTCTGTAAGAATATGATTTAAGTTTCAGGAAGTTCTTATCTAGAAGTATTGGCAGAAGTCGGCTAGCTTCTATGATATATGCTGTGTCAGGGAACAAGAGAGTTGGCATTGGTTATGAGGGTGAAATCCCATACAAGCTTGAATCTGTGGATGATATGAAAATATCATACAAGCCTCTGTATAACCAATTTAAATTTGGCCACTCCCATGATATTAAGCACACATCACATGCACAAAGTTTTCACATAACACACACCAAGAAGCATGTGACACAACCTAAGAAATATCATGGAACTCAGAATAAGAAGTATCATACTGTTCCTCCTGTTAAATATTTTGCTAAACCCAAGTTCAATCAGAACTTGAGGAGAACTAACAAAAAAGGACCCAAGAAATTGTGGGTACCTAAGGAGAAGATAATTTCTGTTGCTGATATCCTTGGCGGCAAAGAGGACAGAAAGCAAAATGTCATGGTACCTGGACTCTGGGTGCTCGCGACACATGACGGGAAGAAGGTCTACATTCCAAGACCTGGTGCTTAAACCAGGTGGAGAAGTCAAGTTTGGAGGAGATCAGAAGGGCAAAATCATTGGCTCTGGAACTATAAAATTTGGTAACTCTCCTTCCATAACTAATGTACTTCTTGTAGAAGGATTAACGCATAACTTATTGTCCATAAGTCAATTAAGTGACAATGGTTATGATATAATCTTCAATCAAAAGTCTTGCAAGGCTGTAAGTCAGAAGGATGGCTCAATCCTATTTACAAGCAAGAGAAAGAACAACATTTATAAGACAGATCTTCAGGATCTTAAGAATCAGAAGGTGACTTGTCTTATGTCTGTTTCTGAAGAGCAATGGGTCTGGCACAGAAGATTAGGACATGCTAGTTTGAGAAAGATTTCTCATATTAACAAACTAAATCTGGTCAGAGGACTCCCCAATCTGAAATTCAAATCAGATGCTCTTTGTGAAGCATGTTAGAAGGGCAAGTTCTCCAGACCTGCATTCAAGTCTAAGAATGTTGTTTCTTCCTCAAGGCCGTTAGAACTCTTACACATTGATCTGTTTGGCCTAGTCAAAACAGCATCTGTCAGAGGGAAGAAATATGGATTAGTCATTGTTGATGATTATAGCCGCTGGACGTGGTTAAAGTTCTTGAAACACAAGGATGAGTCTCATTTAGTGTTCTTTGAATTCTGCACTCAGATTTAATCTGAGAAGGAATGTAAAATCATAAAGGTCAGAAGTGATCATGGTGGCGAATTTGAGAACAGATTCTTTAAGGAGTTCTTCAAAGAAAATGGTATTGCCCATGATTTCTCTTGTCCTAGAACTCCACAACAAAATGGAGTTGTAGAGCGAAAGAATAGGACTCTACAAGAAATGGCCAGAACCATGATCAATGAAACCAATATGGATAAGCATTTCTGGGCAGAAGCAATAAACACTGCATGTTATATTCAGAATAGAATCTCTATCAGACCTATTCTAAATAAGACTCCTTATGAATTGTGGAAGAACAGAAAGCCCAACATTTCATATTTCCATCCTTTTGGATGTGTATGTTTTATTCTGAATACTAAAGATCATCTTGGTAAGTTTGATTCTAAAGCACAAAAGTGTTTCCTTCTTGGATATTCTGAACGCTCCAAAGGCTACAGAGTATACAATACTGAAACATTGGTTGTAGAAGAATCAATCAATATCAGGTTTGATGATAAGCTTGGTCTTGAAAAAATAAAGCAGTTTGAGAATTTTGCAGATTTTGATATTGATATATCAGAAGTTGAAGAATCAAGAAGCAAAGCTGCAGAAGCTGGCAGTCTCAGAAGCAATGGATCAGAAGATGAAGTTGCTGCATCTTTAGAGAATCTTAGGATTTCTGAAGAACCAACTATCAGAAGATCACCTAGACTTGCCTCGGCTCATTCAGAAGATGTAATCCTTGGAAAGAAAGATGATCCCATCAGAACAAAGGCATTCCTTAAGAACAATGCAGAATGTCAATTAGGTCTTGTTTCTTTGATCGAGCCAACTTCTGTTGATCAAGCTCTAGAAGATCCAGACTGGATAATTGCCATGCAAGAAGAACTAAATCAGTTTACAAGGAATGATGTATGGGACTTGGTTCCTAGACAAAAAGGATTTAACATCATCGGTACTAAGTGGGTTTTCAGAAACAAGCTAAGTGAGAAAGGTGAAGTGGTAAGAAACAAAGCCAAACTGGTTGCTCAGGGTTATAGTCAGCAAGAAGGGATTGATTATACAGAAACCTTTGCACCAGTGGCCAGGTTAGAATCTATTCGTCTATTAATTTCTTTTGCCACTCAACACAACATCACTCTTTATCAGATGGATGTCAAGAGTGCCTTCTTAAATGGTTATATAGATGAAGAAGTTTATGTTCACCAACCTCCTGGTTTTGAAGACTCCATGTCTCCAAATCATGTTTTCAAATTAAAGAAATCATTATACGGATTTAAACAAGCTCTCATAGCTTGGTATGAACGTTTGAGTTCTTTCCTTCTAGAAAATGATTTCACTAGAGGAAAAGTGGACACTACTCTCTTTTGTAAAACATTTAAAAAGGATATTTTAATTTGTCAAATATCTGTTGATGATATTATCTTTGGAACATCTAATGCTACACTTGGAAAGGAGTTTGCTGAGTCTATGCAGGCTGAATTTGAAATGAGCATGATGGGAGAACTCAAGTATTTCCTTGGGATTCAAATCAACCATACTTCCGATGGAACCTATGTTCATCAAATGAAGTATGATTGGATCTCTTCTATATCTAACTGCTTCTAGACCTGACATTCTCTTTAGTGTTTGTTTGTGTGCTCGATTCCAATCAGATCCAAGAGAATCTCATTTAACAGCGGTTAAGAGAATTCTAAGGTATCTGAAAGGTACTACTAATGTTGGTTTAGTTTACAGAAGATCTAAAGATTACAACTTAGTAGGATTCTGTGATGCTGACTATGCTGGAGATAGAATAGAAAGAAAGAGCACTTCTGGAAGTTGTCAATTTCTTGGAATCCATCTGATCTCATGGTACAGTAAGAAGCAAGCTACTATTGCCCTCTCAACAACAGAAGCAGAATATGTTGTTGCTGCTGGTTGTAGCACACAAATGCTCTGGATGAGAAGTCAGCTGGAAGATTATCAGATATATGAGAGTAACATTCCTATTTTCTGTGATAATACTTCTGCTATATGTTTATCTAAGAATCCTATTTTACATTCAAAAGCTAAACATATTGAGATTAAACATCATTTCATAAGGGACTATGTTCAGAAGGGTGTTATATCTTTAAACTTTGTGGATACAGACCATCAATGGGCTGATATCTTTACAAAACCCCTTGGTGAAGATAGGTTTAAGTTCATTCTGAAGAATATCAGTATGGATTTATGCCCAGAATGAGAAGATGAGAAGATCTTATGTATGAGTATATTCTGAAATGAAATTGGATTTTTTTTAAGAAGTTCTGATTGAAATCAATTAGAAATTGTGATTCAGTTATTACTAACGTTTCATTGTCTAAGTTGATTCAGAATCTCTTTAAAAGCAACACAGCTGTAACTGGCTATCCAGATGGTAAACACGTGTTCACTATTTCTGGACAAGCGTGCGTGCAGTTGAGGGGACGTCTACATAGGTAACTGTGCAAATCTCGTCTTTTGTCATTATTATCTCTCCTCACGTCATGTTACATTAAATGCCATTCATCATTTCTTTTATTGTCCTTCTTTTCTTTTTTTATATTCCTCGAACGTTTCCCTCTTCTTTTTTCCCTCTATTTATTCCTTCATTTCGCTGCATTCTTTTCAATAAGTCTTGGCTCTCTTTCTCTTTCTTTCTCTCTCTTGTCCAACAAAGTTTTTCTTTGGCATAAACCCTAGTTCACTCATCTTCAACCTAGCGTTCATCATGAATCCTTTCAACTCAATGAGAACGGATGGAAGGGTTAATCAGTTACAGGATGTGAAGCATATCTTGTTTGCGCAGTCTTTGCGTAGAATAGAGTCTTAGGATTTAAGTCTTTGTAGCTTTCTTTCCTTGTTGCATCTATTTTTCTGCATACACCTTTTGTAATCCTTCTTGTTGAATTCAATGAAAAGTTATTTATGTTTCTTTCCTTTTGTCTCTTGCTTTACATCTGAATCTTTTATGCTTTTTGATGTTATGACAAAAAGGGGGAGAAAATATATGATAAATGATCTGATTAATATTATCAGTTACCGAGTAAAAAGGCTCCACATTTACTAACAGAACTTGCAAAGTTCTATGTTTTTAAGTTGTGTTGTTGCAGGAATCAAAGATTCAAGATCAACATAAGAAGCAACAGAATGATCAGAAATTCTGATAATAGAATATGATCCAAATCATTGTCTATTTGCTCTGATACATTGTCTATTGGATCTGATATATTTTATATGGCTTATATGGCTCTGATACATATTTTGTGTCCTGATACACATTTTATGTTCTAACTCATTCATGCTGACTGTTGTCGTTTAGTGTTCTGTAACATTTCAGGATGTAGAGATGCTCTGATGATGCTCTGGTACATTCAACAATGTTCTGATACAATCTAGCATGAAGTGATGTAAGAAGAAATTCAAAGCTCTGAAGCTATCCGAGGGAAGCAGGAATCAGAAGCTGTGAATGTTCTGAAGATCAAAGAAATTCAAGTTCTGAAGCTGTCCTAAATGGAAGCAGGAATCAGAAGCTGTGAATGTTCTGAAGATCAAAGAAATTCAAGTTCTGAAGCTGTCCTAAATGGAAGCAGGAATCAGAAGCTGTGAGTGTTCTAGGGATCTAAAGAAATTCAAGTTCTGAAGATGTCCAATGGAAGCAGAAGTCAGAAACTATGAATTATCAGAAGACAGAAGCTTATGTGATCGTCTCTACCGAAATAATCAGGGAAGTCTTTTATTATTAAAGTTCTTCGAGTATTTATTTCAGGGGGAGATTATTCATCTCAGGGGGAGATTGTTAATCTCAGGGGGAGACATATTCACATGCTTATGCTATAGCTGTGTAATTTGTCTTTAGCCGTCTGCTCTTTCTGATCGCAAATTCATATCATTTATATATGTTTTTGTCATCATCAAAAAGGGGGAGATTGTTAGAACAAGATTTGTTCTGATCAATATTCTTAGTTTTGATGATAACAAGGATATGATTTTTGTGTGAGATAATGTGGTACTCTAATACATTGCAATTTCCCTTTCAGGAAATATATAAAGAGTATGCACAAATCAGCGCTCAGAAGCTTTGTCTCAGAAGGTTCAGCATGCAACATCAGAACATGGTCTGGCAAGACATCAGAAGATGGTCAAGGCAGAATCAGAACATGGGTCTATGGAAGCATCAGAAGAACTTGAGATCAGAAGCAGAAGCACTGAAGTTCTCATGGTATCACGCTCAGAAGCACTTCAAGGTCAGAAGACAAGAAGATGCTATGCACCAAGCTGTTTGACTCTGATGATATTCAAATATTATATTCACAAACATCAGATCAGAAGAAAGTACAAGTGGTAGGCTACGGTGACTGACAAAAGGAACGTTGGAAGCTATTAAAGGCAACGTCAGTAGACACAGCGTGAACAAGGCTCGAGGTAGTTGACAAAAGCGTGAAACATTAAATGCAATGCTGTACGGAATACGCAAAGCATTAAATGCGCCCAACGGTCATCTTCTCAAACGCCTATAAATATGAAGTTCTGATGAGAAGCAAGGTTAACCAATTCTGAACGAAATTATTCTGAAAGACTTGCTGAAACGCTGTTCAAATTCAAAGCTCAGAAACTTCATCTTCATCAAAGCTCACTACATTGCTGTTGTAATATATTAGTGAGATTAAGCTTAAACGTTAAGAGAAATATCACTGTTGTGATTATAGCTTGTAAGAAGCATTGTAAAACTCTTATTTGATTACAGTAATTTGTAAGTAACTAGATTGATCAAGTGTTGATCAGGATACTCTAGGAAGTCTTAGCTTGTGTCTAAGCAGTTGTAATTAGAGTGATCACGTGGTGGTCAGGATACTCTAAGAAAGTCTTAGCTTGTGTCTAAGCATTTGTTCCTGGAGTGATCAGGTTGTGATCAGGATACTCTAGAAGACTTAGTCGCGGACTAAGTGGAAAACCATTGTAATCTGTTGCGATTAGTGGATTAAATCCTCAGGTGAGGTAAATCACTCCGTGGGGGTGGACTGGAGTAGTTTAGTTAACAACGAACCAGGATAAAAATATTTGTGCAATTTATCTTTATCATTCAAGTTTTTAGACTACACTTATTCAAACCCCCCCCCCTTTCTAAGTGTTTTTCTATCCTTCAATAACTTGCCCGTTCCTTCGACGATAGTCCGGTTGATAGTCGAACCACCTCACAGGTGGTGGAGGCTCAGAAGTCCGGTGCGTGCTATCTGGCCTTATTCGAGATCTCATTTTTTCGTGTGTGTAGTCTTATGCACACAAGACACCCTAATTTATAGAGGGACGAATGCCTTGCTTTAGGTCTGTATCACAATTAGGGTTTACTCTACAAGACAATACGTAAACCCTAATTTTCAAAAAAAAAATAGGGCTTGAACTAATGCGCCAATTGGAATGGCGCATTAGTTGTTTTTTTTAACTATAAGGCGCCAAATGGAATGGCGCATTAGAAGGAAATTTCAAAATTTTTGCCATTTCATTTGACGCATGTGTATTGGGTGTGGTCCCCACCTGGTCCCATATAGCATGCGTCCAAAATGACTCCTGCAACATAGCATGCGTCTGAAGCGATTCCTGAAACGATTCCTGGCAAGATTCCTTAAACGATTGCACCTAATATTGCATGCATGCAACCCTATCTGTCACCTAGTTCTGCTCTGCATCCATGTCACCAAAAGTTGATTGAATGCATGCCAAACACTTTTGCACAAGCAACACCTTGCAACTTTGAATGTGTTGACATGTCCAGCATGCAGGGCGTTACCGTTTAAGCCTCATCAATATATATACTACCATGACCTCTGCAGATTTCTCACCACATTCACTCATCTACTCTTGCATTACTCGTTTTGCTCTCAAATTCCAGATTTCCAATGCTCAACCATGTCTCTATTAACAATGGGTGATACGCACCGAGGAACCCCCGAGAACATTGCAGCCTATGTAAGTATATTACTATTACGTTAATTATTTCCAGCCTATGAAATAACTGATTACTTATGCATACATAATTATATTCAGGACGCCAACCGTTTTCGGACTCGTAGTCACTCAACCTTCGCTCCAGACGACCGCATTAGACCATACTTGGACGTTGTTGGTTTCAGACCGATTAGCAGAATCGCTGAGTCTTCGATTGATCAAAAATTTGTTCTGGCGTTGCTAGAACGCTGGAGGCCAGAGACACACACTTTTCATCTTCCAACAGGGGAGTGCACCATCACTCTAGAGGATGTTCATATGTTACTAGGCCTTCCAGTTGACGGGAAGGCAATCAATGGCTGTGTAATGCAGGCAAATTCACTGTGCTTTCAAGCACTTGGCATAGACTTGATAGACGGACAATTTGGTTCTAGGGGACAGGGTATTAATCTTAAGAGGTTAAGGCTTTATTATGATAGTTTTCGATTGGATGATGCGTCTCCACAAGAGACCATACTTCAGAAAACCAGGTGCTACCTACTCTTGTTAATTAGAAACGTTTTGTTTCCAGATAGCACTGGTAACACTGTTAATTTTATGTATCTTCGTTTATTAATGGATTTTACTAGAGTTGGTCTATATAGCTGGGGGTCTGCAGTGCTGGCTACCGTGTACCAATCCTTGTGCAAGAACTCAAAATATGATTCTTGCACATTCTATGGATGCGCTCTGTTGGTGCAGGTGTGGTGGTGGTGGAGGATGCCCATACTGGCCCCGGTTAACAATGGGAGTTGGACCTTTCCGTATGCACTGAGGTAAGATTTTAATATATCATTTTTTTCATGCACAATTAGTGGATTATGATATACTCCACTCTAACTAAATCATTATATTTACGTTGTAGATTTTGCGTGAAGAAGATGGACTTCACACTAAATCCACGGTCAAATATCACAATGTACCGCACGCTGATTGATCACCTAGGACCCCATCAAGTATTATCTCTAATCTTTTTCTCTTTTATAATTGTATTTTTTATAAATATTTTCCCGAAATAATGTATAACTCTTATGCATGCAATTTATATGGCGACCGTATCTCGAATGCGAGCATGAGCCTAGAGCTCAGGATGCAGAAATTTGGACCACAAAGTGTTGCCTGATCCGGTACAACATCATCAAAATGCATCATAGTGACCGGGTCATGCTACAGTTCGGAATGCGTCAACGTATACCCGACCCTCCAGTTGACTTGGGAGTGTGGAACCTCAGATGAGTCAACCATCAATGGACTCACCAAAACTGGAAGGATTTTGCACCCGATCACCGCCAGATGTGGAAGGACTGTCGCCAGTATGTCCTCAACTTCCCCGTCAGTGACCATGAGATGAAACCGTCCGCCGAGTACATGAGTTGGTATCCTACGGTTACATCCCCTAACTTGTTTATTGCAACTCCGTTCTACTTAATTGACCCTCATGCTCAAAACTACATCCTACCCCAACAACAACTTGAGGAGGAACAACAACAACAACAACAACAGCAACAACGGCAACAACAACGCATACAACAACGCCAACAACTACAACAACAACAACTGCAGCAACAACAACTACAACAACAACAACTGCAGCAGCAACAACAAAATCTTTTCAATACTCCATCTCGTTCTGCCGGCAACTACCGGCAACCAAATCTGTTCCAATCAAGGTCTCAACCTTTTCAAGAAGACGAAGACCAACAATATTCTATTGGCCAGTATCGGACCCAATCACAACCATTAGGATTTTCAACGTATGCAGGGTCCGCAAGGGCGTTCGGCCAAAACCTTACGCCCGGTTCAACAGGCCTACATCTAAGTCCCGACGATGGTCCTCATGAGGAATCATCTTACCGTGGCACCCCTTATGGCTATGCAACCCCGTCTAACCAATTTGGCTTTAATCAAGGTAGTTCTAGTGCTGCTGGGTGCTACCAACCTGAAGTCTTTTCCCAACCCACTCCACCACCACGACTTAACACTTATGAGGGGATGGGTAACCGACTTTACAACAGCGGTTTTCCATAAAACTATGGTGGCGTCGACGAATTCATAGACAACGACCCACGAGACAACCCACTTCCAAGCCCAGTGACACAGACCCAGCAAGAAGCACAAAGGGGTAGGGGGTGCTAGGGTTCGCGGCGGCATCAACGATCGCGGTAAACGTGTGATAGCAAGACGAAGTGCGGAACAGATGGCTATCTTGGTGATGGACGCCATTAAGTATTTTGTTGTGTTTTCTTTAGTCAATTATTGTCCATGTATCGTTTTCTTTAATCAAATGTAACATGTATCGTTTTCTTTAATCAAATGTAACCGTTTCCGATTACCAAATGCAATTTTACGTTTTACATTTTGTGCATTAAATTATAAAAACTAAAAAAATAATTTTAAAATAATATATAAACACATTTTAGCAAATAAAAAAAATTGAAAAAAAAATTAAAAAAAAGGAGGTACCCTAATGCGCCAAATGGTTTGGTTATTAGAGCCAAACCCTAAACTTATGCGCCATTCCATTTGGCGCAAACACCCTTAATTTAGGTGTTAGCCAAATGGTTTGGCGTATGCACCAGAAACAAACACTTTTGTGTCATTTCATTTGGCGCATCCACTTACCTGGGGTCCCAAACCTAGACAGTTTGGTAAATACCCCGAAAACATGGTTTTTTTTGTATTTTTTTATTAAACCTAGTTATTTAATTTTTTTTTCATAATCATACAAGAAAAGAACAAGTTAAAAAGATCAATTTTTCAATTTGTTATGATTTTTCAAAGTTGTGAATAAAATTAAATAAACAAGTGATAAAAAAGTTGGAAATGTGGAGACTAAGGCTTGAACCCACGCCACTGAATTTACCACACAAAACATACACCATTGGGCCAGTGCGCATGTAGTGACATAAGGGTGAGCCCAAATCAATACAAGACTTAACAAGTAGTGAAAACATAAAAATAAAATAACAAAAAGGTTTGAGGCGAGGGGGATTCGAACCCTAGACCTTAGGGGTCATGAGCGCTTTAAGGGGGAGAGTGGTACCAAGTGGGCTGAACGATTTAGTCATTCAAAATACGCTTCCATTTCTTTTTATTTTATGAAAAGCATTTAAAATGAAGATTGGCGCTTAGGCCATCTTCTTCTTCCTCGTGAAGAACACAACAGCAATATCCATGGTGATTTTTTAATTTCTTCAAATCTCAACCATTTTTAACAAAGTAAAATGCTGACATGTTCAGAATTGACATACAAACCTAACCATGCAACTAACAATCATTTAAACATAATCAAACTCTCTAATTTTCTAGAAATTCTCAAGAACCCTAGAATTAAGATTCAAAATTAAACTCTGAATTTTAACAATAAATCCCTAAAACGTTAGGGCTTTCATCCCTCACATGATTATGAACAGAATAGTAACACGAATTAATCAAAATGATGCTCAAATAAGAATGCTCAAGTTCATGGTTCTTACCTCTAAAAATGGGGTCTAGCTGAGAGATTGAGGGGACCTGGGAATGACTTAAGGGCTCAGTTAGCTTCAATGATCCACCAGGGAGCTATTGCAATGCTCAGAATTATCCACAAATGCTTGCAACTTAAAATTCGATTTCACCTACAAAGCAAAAAATTTATGGCTGGATCTCTTGAATCTAGTTGTTATAGAAGTGAATTAGGTGTTTGGATAGCCTCTAAATGATATTTAGAAGGTATCCAACACAAAAGGCCTGAAAACGCACGAGTAAATTTCAAAATACCAACTTTGGTTCAAAGAGACATTATTGTGAAATTTTGAATGGTGATTTTCTGTTTGGGGAGTTTAGAAAGTGTTTAGAGGATGTGGATAGCTTCTATATGATTAATAGAAACTATTGGAAAGGCTATTGTGGTTTGAAAGTGTTTGGTTTTGGTTTTGACCAGTTATGAGCTTACATGAAGCTTTAAAGGAGGAAAAATGTGATTTTTGGTTAGGGGAGTTTTGAAGGGTTGTGGAAGGTTTAGACAGCTTACAAATGGTATTTAGAAGTTGTCCAAATTGTTGGTTGACACCCATAACTTGTGGAACTGAAAATCACTAGAAAAATGCAAAGATAAGAAAAGTGATAATTTCACGTGATAGGTGACTTGGAGAATTCTGGTGTCATTAATCAAGGGAGTGATGCCCTCTATTTATAGGTAAGATTTAGGGTTTATGGTGGGAAAAATATCAGAAGTTTGAAGCTCACATGTGACCCTTGTACTTGGTTGCTTCTTTGTGAAGAAATGAGAATGTTATGGTTTCAATGGATGACACAAACTTTAAGCATGCTTGCAGGGACTTTGATATGATCTTAGAGGCTCGCTTGTGATATTAATTTTTCTTTTTGGTGCAGACGAGACATGGGAGAGGCTCAAGGAGAGTTGACTTTGTGCATAAAGCCTCTTTATCAAAATGGAAGTGTGATTTTTATGCCATTAATGGAATGATCACTTGGGTAATGGCTTAAACACTTGAATTATAGCTCAAAAGCAAGTGTAATCTTCAGATTTTGGTGCTTTGAACAAGTTATATGGGCTACAAGAAAGGAATCTTTGCATTTGAAATGGTTTTGTTTCATAACTTCTTCATCTTCATTCTTGAATTTAAGTGTTCATGGTGCCTTCTTCACAAAATCACAACTCTTGGATGGAGCCATGGATTTTCATGCTAGTGGTCACTTTAGAAATCCCTTGCTACACACTTCAATTCACTTATTGAAAGTTTCCTCAAACTCTTTTTGGATCATGGAGAAAAAAGGCCATAAAGTTAAGAAAAAACTATGTGAAAACACTTAGAAAGTTTCTAAGTTTTTTGAACATAAACCTTCTTAATCCAAAATCTCTCAAAATAATCGCTTTTAGCCAAAAGTTGCATCGTGATAAGTTGTTTGTTTTATAAAGATCTACAACTTTCATGTTTGGAGATTTTGGAGTTTGAAGGCAAAATTTGAAGTTCCAAAATTAGGTCAAAATTCACTTAAAACCATAATTTTGACTTTTATTGACTTTTTAATTCTTGATGAATTCTTTGAATTTTATTTGATCAAATGTATTAAATATCCATATGATGATGATTTGGATCCTTGAAAGCCGATGGTTGACCATTTTTCTCAAAAGTCAAAGGTTGATTTGTACAATTGACTTTTCCAAATGAACTGCAGTTTTGTGACTTCCACGTGATTCAAGCTATCTTCTTCAAATGAATGATATGAATGGACTATAATGTTGATTTTGATGCCTTTGAATCATATTTTGAGTCTTGGAACCATGTCCTGATTAAAAGTCAACCCTTTAGTAGAATTAAGTCAAAAACCCTAATTGAAGCCTCTGGTGAACTTGGAGGTGATTGATCTTGCTTTAAACCATCTTTGGGCCTTGATATTGAATAAAAAATCTTTTTAATCATAGAAGGATGTTGGATTCCTTTGTGCGCCTTAATACCCTAATTTTCACAGTATCTTCCTGATTTGTCTTCTGTCTTGAGACACAAACAACAAACAACCATTTTTTTTATTTTTGTTAGCAAATGAGAAATGCATGATGATTATGATGATAATGATGATCCTAATATTTAATATATGGTGGGATATCAGTGGTCAAAAATTGGGGTACAACAGCTGCCAGTATTTAAGTTCCTGATACCTGATGAGGGGAAGATGAAATCTTCGTCTCGGCATGGTAGGAGGGACTTAAATGCAAAAGAGAGCGCAATTTTGGTACCTGAGAGCCCACATGCATGATATGAAAGCAACATATTTTTTTGATTTTTATGTGGAACAAACAAATAACGTACTTCATTTAAATTGGGAGGAGGGAGACAGATCTATTGGGGACATATGATAAACAGTCCCTGACACTAGAGAAATGGATGATGTAACAGATTTTGGTAAATTTAAGATTTTTACAGAACAAGGTTTAATATTCCAAATAGGCTGCATTCTTCTGAAGGGGGAGGAAATCAATGGGCTTTATCAATGAACTGTCTCATACGCTGGGGAGACTCACCATTCACAAAGGAAAGAAATAACTTCAATATGAAATTTTTAACATGAACTGTCTCGACGCTGGAGAGACCAACCACTCATAATAACTTTAACATGAAGTGTCTCGACGCTAGAGAGACCAACCATTCATAATAACTTTAACATGAACTGTCCCGACGCTGGAGAGACCAACCATTCATAATAACTTTAACACGGCCTGTCTTGACGCTGGAGAGACCAACCATTCATAATAACTTTAACATGAATTGTCCCGATGCTGGAGAGACTAAACATTCATAATAACTTAGGTTCTTCAATAGACTTTTTCATCATCTTGAAAAGGCCAATCATCTATTGTGAAACTTCTATCATTCCCAAACTTCTTTGCTGGAAACATTTTCTTGCTCCGTAGAGACTGTCATCTTCTTTCAAGAAGGAAATATGGGACAAACAAGCTGCTCAAATAAAGAGACCATTACTTGTCTCCGGGTAAATAACAAACGCCGGGGATATAAATCCAACTTTGGGGAACCATAAATAGGTTCGTGTTTGAAAATATCAGCTCTTCAATCGTCCAGAATAAATGCACTTCAATACAGGACTCGCTTATCCAAATAATCATATTTGCTGGAGACAAAGTTTAAACCAAGGCGTAGTTGGAATGAAACACAAAATGAGACACTTCCCATTGTGGAATAAGCTCAAAAATGGGGGACCCATCCTATCTACAGATAGGTGGATAAGCTAAAACAAAATCTTCCCTTGAGAAACAAACTCATCGGGGAAACATAAGGATACATGTCTTTCTGCCTAAAGCTGACGCTTAAACGGAATGAGTAAAGACATTGCTTGGTGTAACTCGGTGAACTGACTTTTATTTTTATAAGCAACAATGTTGCGGTGAGCAAGAGTCGCCACCGACTTTTATTTTGTCCAATGTTAGGAAAGGTAAAAAGTACAGAAAAAGACCTTATTTGAAAGAAAACGGGCTCGGGGGGTAAGTTATGAAAAGGGAAGGTGCAAGCACCCTTTTCACCCGTAGTTATCTACGGGCTCTTAACTTGCTTAGCTCATGTTTGTTTGTTTTGAGTTGAAAAGGGGCATAAGGACTTTAGCGTAAATGCGTAGCCTTAGTTTTTCGAAATAGTAGTGAAAAGATATTTTGTATTGAGCTAGGCAGGTTAAGAGCACTACCCTAACTAATTGGTCCTTTTCTATACTTTTTACGATTCCCAGGATTATCCATACTATATAGAAGTAGGAAATCCTTGTTATATTGGACGTGCGGGTCATCAAAGGGTCGTCGAGGTCGTTTGAAGGCAACAAGTAGAGGTACCTTTAGCAATATTCGAAGGGACAATCATCGTTTCGTAGGCAACCATTCGAGGGACTAGATCATATCATCGTAGGCAACATCGTGGGTCATCGAGGGACTTATGATCTTTGCGATGATTTTTAATCGAGGGTCTTTGCTAAAGGGTATCTCTACATTCGAGGGACACAACCTTATAATCGAAGGCAACCAAGAGAGGCATGCCCTAAGGGTGAGTGCGTGCAAGTGCATTAGATTTGGGTATTTAATCTTAGTTAGTGATCTACAATTGAGATTTATGTCTTTTCACACCCTACTTTACTATCACACGCAGATAAGTATTGTAGGAAAATAAAGAGCAGAAAATAAAGGGGTCATAGCTATTACAGGGTTTCGGGGAGGGGATTACAATAAACCGGGGAAAATAAAGTGCGGAAAATAAATCCTAATTACTATTACAACCCAATAGGCACTTAAAAAATGCAAAATTTGAATCTATGCTATTACGATTGGTGAATATCCAAAAAGCCTTCATAATAATAATACCTCACAAAATAAGAAAATGTTAGCAACAGATATATGTATAATGATACATGAATAAATGATAAATGAAAAACAAATATTAACAATTAATCAAGAAAATAACAAAAATATCTAAGAAAATATTAAACTCTAGAGGGAAAATTAATAGTTGACTAAAATATTTTTGGTTTTTTAATCATGTGAATGAAAAACTTAATTAATCTAATTATTAACATTTTTTTTATATTTTTAATAAGAAATTTAACTAATCTAATTTTGTACATTTTTTATATGTAAAATAAAATCTGGTTCTAAAATATATATATGTATTTTTGATATCACTAAAAGATAAAATAAACATTAAATAATAAAAAATAATAAAAAATAAAACAACGGAAATAATGTATCATGAAATAAAAAAAATAGTGACATACTTAATACTACTAAATGGTTTTATTCTATTTATTCACAAAGTTTATTATTAAATGAAAAATAAATTGGTTACTTCAACTAGTCAAATAAAAAAAACTCTGTTACCACATGGCCTTAATAATGCTATCATGTAGAAGTATTATTCAAGAAACTAAATAGCAGCAATTTTTGAATATTAGTAGAATGACGATACTACTATTGTTAATTTCCCGTCAAATATACAGTGAGTTGGGTATTCAAATTAAGACATTATTAAAATAAAAATGAGTCAAATAAGTGCGAAACAATTAGAACAGCTACGCAAGTTATATCGTTAGTGGTTTGTTAATTTGTTGTTATGATGCTTGAATGTTTATGGCAAAAAAAAAAAAAGTTTTTGATGACCATGAAAATTAAAGATTCTTTCCTTGTTTTTTTTTTTTAAAATTTCCAAATTCATGAGATCATGCTTTTGATGGTGGTTAAAGGTCTTAAAAAAAAATTGATTTAGCTTCTAGAAGCCTTAAAAATGGGCGCCCACTTTTTGTCATCTATTTTGTTTTGATTTTTTTTTTTTATTTTGAATGAAGAATTTCATTAATTAAAATAAATATATAAAAATGTAATTAAAAAAACAATTTTTGTGGTTTTGAAAATAATTTAAAAAATGGAAATAAAGTTAGTAATAAATAGAATGGAAAATGTTAGTAGGATTCGAACCCATGACCACGTACTTGCAAACCTTACCTCACCAACTATGCTATATTATTTGTTCAAAATAAAAAGCTAGTTGAAAGTGTATGAAGCATCGGCCATCATTTTGCTATTTATTAAAATATAGATAATTTAAGAGTAAATTATTATATTTTAAAATAGACTTTAAATCGAATATTTATAAAATTCAGGTTGTCAATGTAAATGAATCCAAGATTTTTATAAAAACCCAATTTTGAATTAGTTTTGAATTTTTGAAAAGTGTGGGCAAATTTTGGGGTATGAAACTTGGGGAATAATAATTTTATCATATCAACAATATGCAAATGCTGTGCATGAATATATGATGTATGAATTCATGAGTGCATGAGTGAGTGTTATATGCATATTGACAAAACAAACATGTAATAAGATGACCACAATGGCGATGACAACACAAGGGTATATACTCGCCCGATTGCCAATAACATCTTCTGTCAAATCTTGTCGGGGAAGAGAATACTCTTCAGAACAGTCTTTATTATTAAAGGATTCATTCTGAAAAACCCGTTGAAAAGGGGAACAGATTCTGAGAAGAAAACCCATCTTCGGCTAGAGACAACTTGTGTCAAGACCTAGCTGTTCTGCAGGGATAAATTTTTTGGGTGCTTTCGCTTCTTGTTTTGAGAACTAACTCTTATGGGTACTCTAGGTCAACATTCACCTTTGTATTCAAGAGTTTTAATAAAATGTTCTATCTTTTCGTTTATTTTGAAAAACAACTTTTGACTTTATTTCAAATCTCTTAATTTTAAAAACAATGTCTTGCAAAGTAGAATAAAAATATGAATTCCAAGAGATGAGATAAGGCTCAAATTTTCTTTAACGGAATGCTAGTCTGCGAACGACAAGACTCCATGGATTACAAAGTTTTGAAAATGGTAACTTTTACAGGAAAGGGTACACTAAAATAAAATGATCACTAGTTTCCCTAACAACTTTGAATATCACGCGTACGCTGACGTCAGTTGAGAGTCCGGATGTGGTTACTTGCCATATTCTCTAATTTTTGCATCAATTTCCTTTGCAGGTTTTCAATTCATCAGAATGCTTTTCTTCTCTTTTTTTGTCTCTAATTTTTGCCTGGACCGCGTTTTCAGGTTTTCAGTCCACCAAGACGCTAATTTTTGCTTAATTCGCCCTTTCGGGTTTCAACTTAGCAAGCTCTTCCTTTTTTTATTTTTAGGCGAAGTATTTCTTGACCATATCAGTATTCAAGGGACGTGGGAATTCTTCATCATCCATGGTTGTAAGAGTCAAAGCACCTCTTGAGAAGGCTTTCTTAACAACATATGGGCCTTCATAATTGGGAGTCCATTTTCCCCTGGGATTTGGTTGAAGAGGTAATATCTTCTTGAGCAGGAGATTGCCTTCCTTGAATCTCCAAGGTCTGACTTCCTTATTCAAAGGCTTTCTTCATTCTTTCTTGGTAAAGCTGACTATGACACAAAGCGGTCATTATTTTTTCTTCAATAAGATTGAGATGGTCGTATCTAGCTTGACACCATTCAGCTTCTGATAACTTGACTTCCATCAGGATCCTTAAGGAGGGAATCTCAACCTCTATCGGGAGTACGACTTCCATGCCATATACAAAAGATAAAGGTGTTTCCCCAGTCGAATTGCGAATTGTAGTACGGTACCCATGCAGAGCAAGAGGGAACATTTCATGCTAGTCTCTAAGTCAAAACCATCTTCTGGACAATATTTATAATATTCTTATTAGCTGCTTCTACCGCTCCATTCATCTTTGGACGATAGGGGGAGGAATTGTGATTCTCAATCTTGAACTCAACACAAAACTCTTTCATCATCTTGTTGTTCAGATTGGAACCATTATCAGTAATGATTCCGTTGGGTACACTGAAGCGATAAATGAGATTATTCTTCATAAATCTTACTACCTCTTATCGAGTAACATTGGCGTAAGAGGCAACTTCGACCCATTTGGTGAAGTAATCAATGGTGACCAGGATGAAAGAGTGTCCATTTGAAGCCTTTGGTTCAATCATTCCGATCATATCAATTCCCCACATAGAGAAAGGCCATGGAGAGGAGATAACATTGAGAAGCGTAGGAGGCACATGGACCTTATCAGCATAGATCTGGCACTTGTGGCACTTCTTCACATATGTGTAGCAGTCATATTCCATTGTCATCCAATAGTAACATGCTCTCAGTATCTTTCTTGTCATTGCATGTCCATTGGCATGAGTGCCAAAAGATTCTTCATGAATTTCTTGCATTAATTGGTTTTCTTCGTGTCTATCCACGCATTTGAGCAATATCATGTCAAAATTCCTCTTGTAGAGCATATTTCCAGTCAGGAAGAAATTACCAGACAATCTTCTCAAAGTTCTTTTGTCTTTGCTAGATGCCCTAGGTGGGTACTCTTGTTTATGTAAGAAGACTTTAATGTCATAAAACAATGGCTTGTCATCTGCGACAGCTTCAACAGTGATAACATGAGCAGGCCTATCCAGGCGCATGATTGTAATTTGAGGAGCTTGATTTGGAAACTTCAATTGATACATGGAAGCTAGAGTGGCAATGCATCTGTCATTTGATTTTCCTCACGACATATGTGCTGGAACTCAACTTTCTTGAAGAAGGTTAGCAGTCTTCGGGCATAACCTTTGTAAGGAATTAAACCAGGGTGACGCATTTCCCATTCTTGTTTGATTTGATTAATAACTAGAGAAGAATATCCATACACGTCCATAATCTAGTCCCATGATACAAGCTTTGTATTCTGCCATATTGTTGGTGCAGTCAAACATCAGCTTTACAGTAAACGGTACATGAGAACCTTATGGCATAACAATGACTGCCCCAATTCCTATACTCTGAGTGCACTAGTAGTGATAGGAGCGATATTTTGGATGGAGTTTGATTATTTACTTGCGCCAAGTTTTCATTAGGTTGTGCAGTCTTGAATATGCGGCCACTACGTGTCATGCCTCTAGGCCCAACAATGTTCGTCACTGCAGTATTAGTGCCAGAATTATATTCCCAAGGGACTGCTTTCATTTTGTCCACAGGGTATGGAGCTTTGGCTGGGATAATCCTAGTATGCCCTTGCGTGGGTATCAGCAACGGTGCTTTGGAACAAGGAATAATTAGTGGCTTCCTTGCCCCTTGACTAGGTATTATGAATGGCTCATTCCTATCTAGCATGGCCACATACTCCTCCTCAGGGTGCTCTTTCAACTGAATTACTCCTTGGTCCACGAGTCTTTGAAAGGTGTTCTTAAAAGCTTCGTTATGTTCTAGGATGAACCCCTTTGCGAGTAGATACCTCTTAAGGGCGTCTATGGGGGAGCTCCATTGTTGAACTAACTCTTGCTCAGTAACTACCTCAATTGCATTGACTATGCCATCATGATGAGGCATGGGATTCGTTTTCACATTAGGTTTGTCATAGGCGATTGCCCCTGACTCAATCAAGTCTTGAACATTGTGTTTGAAAGCCCAGCACTTTTCTAGTGTGTGTCCGAGAGAATTAGAATGAAATTCACACCTTTCATTAGGGTTGAATTTGGGTGCAGCCTTTCTGGGGATTGGAGGTGGCATAGGTCTGAGCTTTACTAATGACTCGTTTATCAAGTATTTTAGTATTTCGCTTCTAGAAGTGGGCAGAGGATCGAACCTCCTTTGAGTCCCTTGGAACCTGTTTTGTTGAGGTGGGAATGACATAGGAGGTCCAGACTCTTGATGCACTACTGCGTTGGTCTCCCATTCCTTCTTCTTAGCGAAGGTTGAGGTGGGCCTCTTTGAATGATAAGAGTTAGATGATGCTCCTTGTATCTTCCCATTTTTGATTCTGTTTTCAATCCTTTCTCCGATGACCACTAGATCTGAGAATCCTGAGGATACGCTTCCGATCATCTTATCGTAGTATGGTCCTTGTAAAGTACTCATAAACATGTCCACTAGTTCCTTTTCCAACAAAGGAGGTTGGACTCGAGATGCCATCTCTCGCCATCTTTGGGCGTATTCCTTGAACGATTCTTCCTTCTTCTGAGACAAATTTTGCAGCTGCATCCGATTGGGTGCCTTGTCCAGATTGTACTTGTATTGCTTTAAGAACGTATTAGCAAGGTCGTTCCAGCTTCGAATATGTGTTTTTTCTAATTGCATGTACCAGTCAACGGATGCCCCACTTAGGCTGTCTTGGAAGATATGCATCATCAGCTTTTGATCATGGGCATAAGCAGCCATTTTCCTGACATACATGCGCAAATGACTCCTTGGGCATGTGAGTCCTTTGTACTTTTCAAAGTTAGGTATCTTGAACTTATGAGGAATAGTCAAATCTGGTACCAAGCTCATTTCATAAGTATCTACGTCAAAGACGTCATATCCTTCCATTGCTTTCAGCCTTTCCTCTAACGCCTTGATTTGTCCACTATTTCTAGCACTCTCTTCAGAATCAGTTTGGTTTGCTTATGCTGGGGTCCCTGATTTGTTTCATTAACACCCCCATATTGCAAATCCACATAGTCCTCCTCCTTAGGCGGATTGTTAGCAGGGATGCGAACAGTGCGAGGTGCCCCCTCCTTCTGAGTGGTGGGGATGAATCCTTCATGGGAAGCTTCTCCCTCTTCATGGGTTCTGATAACTCTCTTAGAGGAGTGGGCATTTGACTTGTGAGGGTCAAAGCCTCGAACAAATCCTAACAGCGGGTTGCCATCTTTCGATATTTCTTCATACTGACCCTGAACTTCCTTAGCCTTTTCTTGCTTGTCCATAAGGTCTTTCATGAAGCTTAGCATCTGAGTCATTCCTCCCTTAATTTCCTCCACATTACTTTTCAATTGGGTCACTTCTCGCGAAGGGCGTCTTGATTATGCTCTAGTTGTTCCATTACTTTCTTCTTCTGAGACCGGGTTTGATATGGCGGTGCGGTTGCTTGATTGTCTTCTCCAATAGTGTGACTGGAGATAAAGATAATTTCCCTTTTTAATGCTTTGAAAATAAATATGATATGCATGCTATGAATGTTATGGTTATGTTATGCTTATGTCTTATCCACATAGTATATATATATATGTATATTTTTTATATATATTTTTTGCTATATATTTTTTTGTAGTAGAACCTTCTCTTTTTTTTTATAACTCTTTTTGGTGAATAATTGCAAAGAAAATGAATGATGCGGAAATAAACACACTTTATTAATTCAAAAATACTTGCAAAGAAATACAATTTAAATTATTCATATTGCAAAAGGAAATAAACATCAAAAGAAATTAAACTTCTAAAATTTAAAGTTAAAAAACTATAAATGACTAAGAACGCCTATGAATATCCTCCTTGATTTTGTCCACCATCTCTCTACAAAGCTCCATGAATTCCTTCACAACTACGGGAAGGATGATGGGGGAAGACTCCGCTCTTTCCAAACTCTTCAGAATGTCTTTGATTAAGTCATTGCACAAATAGACTAGCTTATCATAATTCTCACGACACTTCTCATATTCTTCAAGCCTCTTGGGAACCATGCTCACGTGCTCATTAGCCGTAGAAACAATTGTGTATTGTCTTTTCCAATAATCCCCTTCATCCCTTGAAGCCTCATATATCTCCCTTTGCCTTATGAATACTTGCCTAAGTGAAGCCATGGCTTGAAGTGCTCTGTTGTACTCCCCGGTGCGCTGTAAAAGTGCTTCTTCCGTAGTCCTTCTCCTTGTGCGTTCTTCTTATTCAGAATTGCGGGCTTCTTGAAGATCAAATTTGAGATGCCTTATTTCTACCTCTTGATCTTTAGTTCTATCAGTTAATTCAAAAACCACTGCTTCTAGATTTTTCTCGGATTCTGCTTTATCATGGGAAGCCTTTTCATAACGCCTTCTCCACCTTGCAATTTCCACGTCCGCTTGTTCTAACCTTTAATTATGTGTAATTAAATCAAAGTTAGCACTTAGGACTCCTTCGGTTGCACACTTTCTCTTACTCCTTTGTCTATCATTTTCTTCCTTAGCGGCTTGGAGCTCTTGGCTCTTCTCCTTAAGATCGAGGCGTTGTTGGCTCTTTTCGTTGGAAAGTCGATGTATGTCAAGCTCTAATTTTTCCTTTTCCTTACGGGACGCCTCTAGGGCAGCCTTGATTCCTTCTATCTCTTCGATGGATAGAGAAACAGGATTAGGAGAATCGGACTTGTATGTGGGATCCACACCAAAAGGAAGCAAAATCTTTCCAACTCTCTCTTGAACCCATCTAGTGTAAGGTTCCCTAGCAATAACATTCTTTGGTCCATAATTCTTTGTTTGAACATGCTTCCAAGCTTGAATTATTTTCTTTAATGTCCTAGGATTACCTTTCCCATTATCATGCAAAATTAATTCTTCTACTTGTTGTTCGGAAGGCTCACAATCCATAGAATGACCCAATTGGTTCAATGCTAGCACGGGGTTATAATTAATACAACCTAAAGTTCCCATTAAAGACACGTTGTTGAATTCTCCACATTTGTAAATAATCCTTTCGGAGTTCAATTTTCTTGCAAACCAAAAGATAGAATCCGCTTTGAGAGTCCTTAATTTCTGAGACCATTCATGCCTAGTCAAATCTTTGATCAAATAGTTGGCTTTGTAGAGATGCGAAGTCAACCAAGAGTACAATAAATGAACACAATAGAATATCATTCCTCTTTTCTTTTCATATCAATCATGGATGGTATGATAAATATTAGCAAGAATAGTGGGAGTTGGATCCTCATTCGAATTCCTGAAGGAGGTGAAAACATGAATAGCAGCATGATCAACATATTCCGCCTTCTTTGGCAACAAAATAACACCAAAAATTAAAAGAGCCAAAACATGTCTACAAATGTCCCATTGTTTCTTTTGAGCATAAGACATAGCTTGAGCTTCTAAATAAGTTCTCCGTATCCCATGTACATTACCATCAGTCTTATAATTAGGTTCTAAATCCGCAGCGGACACTTCTAAGGCTTTGGCCAAATCAGAAATCTCAACTTTCTTTCCAGCACCTGTATAAAATTCTTTTGGCTTAAATACACTTTTGGTCCCCTTATTTTCAGGTTTTTTAAATTTTAATCCCTCCATTTTAAAACTCAGATTTTTGGTCCCTAAACTTTACATCACTTGAGATTTTCATGGCCCCCCTCCATTTTTGCACAGCTGGCCTCTTCATTTATGACGTGGAAGTGAAATAGTTCAGCCACGTCATTAAAAATATTTTAATATTAAAAAATTTATCTATCTTTATTTTCTTAAATTATTTTTATTAATTCTTTTTAATAATTAAGTATTTTTAATAATTTTAATTATTATATTTATAGAAATTTTACTTATGAGTCTATTATTAATTAATTAATAGTAAAATCTTTATTTTTAAAGCCCTTGGCTATTTGAATGAAGCCCAATATTAAAGATTTACAGTATATGTGGGAAAGCCCTTGGCTCTTCCAACGAAACTTCATTCAGATTTTTCGCAATCTTGAATGTAGTCACCATTGGACCCCATCTTCTGGGTAAGCTTCTGATAATCTTCTTTACATGATCACCCTTGGTGTAGCCTTTATCCAGAACTCTCAATCCAGCAGTAAGGGTTTGAAATCTTGAAAACATCTTTTCAATATCTTCATCATCCTCCATCTTGAAGGTTTCATACTTCTGGATTAGAGCAAGAGCTTTAGTCTCCTTGACTTGAGCATTTCCCTCATGGGTCATTTTCAATGACTCATATATATCATAGGCAGTTTCCCTGTTAGATATCTTCTCATACTCAGCATGAGAGATAGTATTCAGCAAAACAGTCCTACATTTATGATGATTTTTGAAATCTTTCTTTTGATCATCAGTCATTTCGCTTCTCGTGAGCCTTACACCAGTAGCTTTAACAGGATGTTTGTAACCATCCAACAGAAGATCCCATAGTTCACCATCTAGACCAAGAAAGTAACTTTCCAGTTTATCTTTCCAGTATTCAAAGTTTTCACCATCAAATACTGGTGGTCTAGTATAACCATTGTTACCGTTGTATTGCTCAGCAGAGCCAGATGTAGATGCAGGTGGATCTGTTGGAATTTGACCAGCCATCTTTTACTGAAGCATTTTTCTCTTCCTGAATCTTTTCTAAACACGGTTAAGTGCTTGCACCTTAGAACCGGCGCTCTGATGCCAATTGAAGGATAGAAAAACACTTAGAAAGGGGGGGTTTGAATAAGTGTAGTTTAAAAAACTTGGACGTTAAATATAAATTGCACAGTTATTTTTATCCTGGTTCGTTGTTAACTAAACTACTCCAGTCCACCCCCACGGTGTGATTTACCTCACCTAAGGATTTAATCCACTAATCGCACGGATTACAATGGTTTTCCACTTAGCCCACGACTAAGTCTTCTAGAGTATTCTGATCACAACTTGATCACTCCAGGAACAACTGCTTAGATACCCTCTAAGACTTTCTAGAGTTTCCTGATCAACACGATCACTCTAGTTACAACTGCTTAGATAACCTCTAAGACTTCCTAGAGTATTCTGATCAACACGATCACTCTAGTTCCTTACAACTTAATGTAATCAATTAAGAGTATTACAAATACTTCTGAAAAGCTATAATCACAACAGGGATATTTCTCTTAACGTTTAAGCTTAATCTCACTAATATATTACAACATCAATGTAGTGAGCTTTGATGAAGATGAAGTTTCTAAGCTTTGAATTGAACAGTGTTTCAGCAAGTCTTTCAGAATAATTTCGTTCAGAGTTCGTCACCTTGCTTCTCATCAGAACTTCATACTTATAGGAGTTTGAGAAGATGACCGTTGGGTGCTGTCATACCCAAAAATTTGCCCTCCTTTATGCATCTTCAATAGCTCAAAATTCAAAGATTTATTCAAGTCACTCCCTCCTAATCGAGGGTCTCGAAACTAGGGTTTGTAGTTTATCAAAAGAGTTTGAATCTCTGAGGCCTCAAATGGATCTCAAGGCCTCTCATATGTCTCAAGGCATCTCCATGTCAAAAGTCAAGATCCCATTCCGAAGATTGCTCATTCAAAGGTTCAGATGATCAATAATCGACTATGTTGACCTAAAAGTTAACTATAGTCAAAGTACAATCAAACTTCAAGATTTTTGGTCAATATCAAGTATGTGAGGGTATATCAATCATTTGATCAAATATTGATCATGATTTATCAGTAGGAGCTCAGAGATGAACAAATACAAAAAGGTTCAAATTAGGGTTCCTCTAGGAGAAAGTCAACTCAACTTTGACTGGGCATAACTCCCTCATACTTTATCAGAAATTCCTCACTCAAAGCCTATTCTGAAGGAAATTGTATTCTCTGCAACTTTGTCTCTCACAAGCCAAGGCTGGAAATGCATAATTCAAGAGATATGGTCAAAGAGATTACAGGTCCTCCAAAAAGTCAACAAAAACACCTTTTTGGATCAAAGCTCGTAACTTGAGCATAGAAGCTTCAATTGAGATGAAACCAAAGGCATCATTTAGAGGACTCTTTGAGCTTTCCAAAAAGTCTTTGGACATGGTCATAGGGCAAATAACAAAAGAGATACATGGTTTAGAAGTTGGGCGATTTTTAAGATGTGCATAAAACCCTAAGTGAAGAATTTTGAATTTCTTGAGTAATGGGCCTAAGATTTCCACTTCAAACATGGTCATGACTTTATAGGAGACCTCTAAATCCATATCCATCCTTTTATAATCTTATTTACTATTTATTTGAATTTTTGTTCATTTAAATATCAAATAAACTTATAAAAAATATCAAAATGAATGGATTAATTTATGTGGATCTTGTTTTAATCGCCTAAGGGCCCAAACAATACCTTAAGAAAGGCCAAATTTCGTTCATGCATGGGGGGAGGTGTTTTAGCCAAAATTATAAGAAAAATTTCATGAATACTTATGCAAAATTCCAAGGGATTTGAAAAAAGAGGACCAAGCCCATATTAAACCCTAAATACACTCATATATATTCTAAAATACTCAGCACACAAAGGGGGGACGAAAAAAGAAGGAGAGAGACTAGGGTTCCATGGATACAAAATCGTAAAAGAACTAGGGCACAAAGGATTTCTGGACACAATCACTTTCAGTCTACTCTGTTGATTTTACTCCATTCCTGAAGACGTGTGGAGGGATTCTCGATCGTTCTTGAGGCCTGCAACACACGAGAACACACTCCTTCAATATTGCACCAAGTTGATAGAGTTTGGTATTTCTAATCTCTTATTTATACGATACAAATTAACTCTATGCATTTGGATGTGTTCATATCACCATTTAGAACCAGTTTGATGCTCTGTTCTTGAGTTTGAACGCAGAGGTCGAGAGACACCATGGTTAGGGCATGGTGAAGGCTCTCTCTCGTTTTCATGTTTCCAGGGATTGTAAGGCTAAACTAAAGTCATAGAACTGATCAGGAGACCTTGGCTAATGGATCTGGGCGCTTTATGGAGACAGGTAACGTCGTTCATGGCAGGTACAAAAATCGCAAAATTGAAGAAGAAGGACCTGCGAAAATTCGCAGGTAATTTCCCAGGTGATTCCTGTCATACCCAAAAATTTGCCCACCCTTTTCTAGCGTTCAAATTATTTTCAAACAAAATTAGTTTTACGTATTATACTAACATCTAATTTAATAGTAATTTATCTCTTTTAGTTTATAAAGAAAAATCATCAGAAAATTGCATTTTTAATATTAATTTTCCTTCTTAACTTTTCTTATTTTTATTATTATTATTTATTTTTATTTATTATGTCATTCTATATTTTTATCAAAAAAAGAGTCCAAAAAAATCATAAAAAATATAATAGGCAATTTTCTATCTAATTTTATGGTCAAATCAATTTTTTAGGAAATAAATCAATATGATTAAAAGAAATAATCAAAAGCCCATATATATTTTGTGGACTTTTAATTATATTCTTAATTATTTTTTATTGATTTTGTTTCCTTTTAAAATTTCTAACCTAATTTTCGTATTCTTATAAAAAGGGTATTGTTTTTGTCGGCAGGGGGACGGAAGAAAGGGTGGTTTTTTTTCCATCTATACAATCGATATCCATGTAAATATTCCATAGAGAAAAACCAAACCACTGCAGGCCACGAGCGCCGCCCCTTGCCTCACGTGAGCCACTTTCCGACCGTGATCCCTTCCCAACCATCGGCCACTCGTTCCCAGACCTTGGACCCGCAAGAACATCCTCACAGAAGCCACTGTGTTCTTGAAATTTTCTTGATGCCGATTACTTCCATTCACTCGTTGTAAATGAGTTTTGTTTATATATTTATGTTTATCTTGATGTTCATGACCTTTCTGGAAAGTTAATTGGAGTTTGGCTACAATTTGAACAATTCACCATTAATGGGGTTCTTAAGGTTTAAATTGGGGGACACTGATACAGACAAAATTAGGAATAATTATTAGTACCATTGAACTCAAAGCGGAGTTTCTATTCGATTTATGTATCTGAATGTGATTTATGTTGCATATTGTCTGAGTTTGGTTTTTGCAGGGATACGGCTACGGTAGAAAAACCAAAGTTTTCACGTGTTTACAGAAAAAAAAAAGCAAAGGGAAGAAGAAGCATACGGGGGGCGCGGGCCATGGCTGCGTTTTAAAAAAAATTCATCGTTCATTGCATAGTTATTATGGTTTTGATGAGCATGGTTGACACCAGCTGCAACCAGCGCGTTTGGTAATGACGTCTTGCGTTTAAACCCAATGACCTGGGTTCGATTCTTATAGGGGGCAGTTCTAATCTTTTACCATTTAGCATGTTGATTGGTGTAAGGATCCAGTGTTGCAGGTCCACACGCGAGCATGATACACCGATCCATCTTAGCCATCGGATTTCCCTCAATTCAGATCCAACATTCAAGAATTGGAGGCTCCACCATGCTCCTTCAAAGGCCAGCAGCACACAATTGAAGCCCAGGTTTTATTTAATATTTTTTTGTTTTGTTTTTTTATCTACTTTATTATTTAAATTCAATTAATCATATTTAGTGTAATTAATTTAATTTAATTAATTTATAAAATTAGGGTTAGGTTAAAAAAAACTAGGGTTAGGGTTATCTCCCAATTATTTCGATTTTATCGATTTAATTTATTTAATCAATATTAATTATTAAAAATCACCAAAAACCCTACCAATGCATTAGGGTTTACCCAATCCCATTAGCCTTTTTCAGCCATAATAATAGATTTAATTTATTATTCGCTTCGATTAAATCAATTGATCGCGGTGGGTAATAATCGGTTAATTATTTAATCAATTATAATTAAAATAACATTTATTTTGCTAAATGGTTTTAACCAAATCTATTGGTTACGATGATTAGCATTTCCTCCTTAAAAATCCGTTATTATTTTTAATCAAAGCTATTGATTATGAGGGATAACGATAAATTAATAATTATATTAAAATACATTCCATTTGCTAAAAGTGATAATCGAATCAATCGATTAGAATTGCCAGCAATCCTTTACTAATCTATTAATTATGGTGATCAAACCTATTGATCATCGCGATTAATAGTACAAATTAAAATCAGGGTTGTGCGCCCAAATCTAAAAAAACATTCAAAACACTTCAAATCAAACTACGGATCTTCATCCTTATTCAAAACTACGATAGGCCATTCAAAAAGCCTTCAAACCTCCATAATCAAATTCTAAGGCGTACAATCCTGTCCCCGAACTACGTTGACTCTGATTCTCCCTAAGGAGATACGTAGGCACTTGGCAACAAGGCGAGTCCCCCTCCCTAAAATCTCAATTTTTCCCCTATTCACTTCCTTAGCCATAAACCTCTATCTTTGAAATATTAGCCTTTAGGAAAGGGTTGAGGGTGCCTAACACCTTCCCTCGACCTCAATATAGTATCTTACCCTGATCTCTTGATTGCATAGGTTTCCTATTTGCCTTGGTAGAATAGGTGGCGACTCTAATCTTTAATTTTTAGGGCAGGTTGCTACAGCTTGCGACTCTGCTGGGGACACTATAATGGTGAATTACTATGCTCCTATGGGTTTTGGCAGGGTTTAGGTTTGGGCGCATTTTAGGGTTGGCAAACTTGCCATTTTTAGGGTTTGGGGGAGGTTCATCTTTTTAATAAATTTTAAATTATTTGTTTATTTTTTATTTTTATTTGTTTTTGTTTTCCTGGAATGTTCATTTGCCTGCCTTGAAATGTTTGATTATATATCATATGCATTGCTGGTATTTTCTATGTTGTGTTAAACCCTAAGTGTGGGAGTTAACTTTGAGATCAATAGGGGAGTATGAATCGCCTACGAGTCTCATTGATAACTCCACTCGGAGTGGGTTGAGTATTCGGAAATGTCCAAAACGAGGCTTGACTTTGTTGAGGGCATGACTGGATACTTGGCTGATCTCTCCGAGAACCTACCCCAAAAATTCGAACCTCATGGATAAAATGAGTTGTTCTAAAATCTGAAGAGACAAAGAGTCTCGGAGGCTACGAACGACCCCATGAGACCTTCTAGAACCCCCTATTAAAAGGTTGGCTCCCAAGAGCCGCTACGTCGGACCTATGAACCTAGGACTTTTGTGCTTATGTGCTTATTATTTGTTTGCAATTTATATACTTTGAATATCTATGCGTTGCAATTTTGCAGGTATCCCTACGTGGTCCCTAGCCTGTAGGGACTTTAATTTCTAAAGACCACGTCTTTCCCACGAAGGATGTCACCGCCTATGCATTCCCTAGCTTGTAGGGATTTTACTTTTATATCCTTGAATTTCTGTAACTACGTGTCCTTCCCACGAAGGACATTTCCATTAACGCATGTCGATTGGCCTCTCGATGGCCATGAGATATAGTGATTGTCTCAAACGGTCACTCTGTGCTTGCTCCTACGTACTCCCTAGCCTATGGGGATTTTCTTTTTCGCCCATATGTTTTTACAACAACGTGTCCTTCCCTTGAAGGACGTCCTCATTAATGCACGTCGATTGGCCTCTCGATGGCCATGAGAGCTGGTAACGGTCTAGAATGGTCATCCCGTGTTTATTCCCGTATACCCCTAACTTGTGGGGTTTGGATTTCCGTTTATACATCTTTCATCCCTAGCCTGTAGGGATTTCTCTTCACCCGATATCGTCCTTAGATAGGATGCGTTCCACATAGAGAACATTCCCACGAGGGACAGTTTCGTAAGTACACGTCGAACGACCTCTCGAAGGTCATGAGACTTGGTGACCGTCTTGAACGCTCATCAGCTGCTACTTCCCACACACTTCCTAATCTATTCCCATTAACGTGTCATAATATCTAGCTCGCAAATGTTTCATTAGAGTCTAATGTCATCCCTAAATCCGCATAGGTTATCCTTAGCATTATATTTGTCGCACGTCCGCATTGCAATACATATAAGGATTCATAATCTACAAAAAATAAAGGAGTCCTTTGCATACGCGTGAATTCGCATTTCCAGGCATTCATACATTTACATACACATTTTCATTTCCATCTTCACCCGCATTCATACTCACCGTGCTAGCCGGTTTCCTGAAACTCATGGAGAAAAATAAAAGGATCATAAACTATGGAGAAAGGAAGATAAGCTATCACCGTGCCAGCCGCATGTCCAGGCCTTGTCGTAACAGGATCATAAATACATCAAAGGTTATCATCGAGCAAGGATTAGTTCAACAAAGGAGTTCCCTCATAGATACACTTAAGAGGTATCTAGTCATAAAGGGGTTCATCTTAGAACATATCAAAGTTACAAGGACGCTCTACGATAACCTAGGGGCAAGGGTCAGTCCAACTGGGGCAATACCCTGAACAAAGATGCATGACTACGATGGAGGGAATGCGACATATGTCAACCCCACACCAAGAGGAAAAAGGGTCATAGGTGATACTATCCTTAAGAAAAGCAAAAGAGGTTCAGTCAAAGGAAACTCATGAAGTTCTGATACGACAAAAACCCACCGCTAACGATTCATTCCCAACAGGTTTGACATGTCCAAGGAGAATCCGAGATTACTCTCACTTCTACAAGTTCATTAACTAAGGAGTAAAACAAAGTCGATGGATCTACAAAGGAGGTTGTCCCTGAGATTAATAGGTGCTTATCATGTCAAAATTTCAACCCCTACGATCGCTAAGTGTTTCTCAGATAAAAATTGTACCTTCGGATTAGCAATTCTAATGGGATGACCATGCAGGTTTTGGAGTCAATTCATTTTGCTCACCACTACAACTTTCCAGTCGCACACTTCTATTTTCAAATTTAGGAGTATTAACAAACGTGAGGGAGAATGGAGAATACAAATAACTAAGTCCAGCTAAATATATGCTTTCAAGGTAAGACCAAGCCGAGGATGTACAGGCATTGCTTCAGTTCCTAAACAGTGGAGATATAAGGATGTTAATCCCTCGTTACCCCCCTCGAGCCAGGAGTTGGAGTTTGTTTCTACTTTTCAAATAAACCTTGATTTTAACCAGGGGCAGGGTAGACTTCAATTAATTCAATGGTGTATTTTGGTTGTCAAGAGAATCAGTCAATCAAAGCAAGGGTTCAAGCATAAGGATCAAGCAAAGCAAAGGTTCGAGCACATCTTCTTCCTCGCATTCATCTAAGAATGAGGAAGTAATGGAGATAACATTTACAACAATCTTCTTCCTCATTACATCATTCAAGATCGAGGAAGTATCAAAGGCGAAGCTTGCAAATCACAATCAACATAGCAGTCACAACATTCAATATCCAAGGATCAATCTCAAAAGGAGTATTCAAAAGAAAAAAGGAGAAAAGCGCCCGCTAAGTCAAAACGGAAAATTCCATGAAAAGAAAATAAAATGACTTAGGCAAAAATTAGGGCATCTCGATGAATCAAATCCAAAAAGAATTGGTTCAAGCAAAACAAGGGATAAAAACAAAACAAAGGCGAAATACAAAGGATAATCTTGTGACTGCTAAACCGTCAAAGCTTCACATCAATGCTTGGATCTTCACTAAAAGCTTCTGCTCAACTGAAACGATTCTCTTGCAAACAAAGCACATCCATTGGATTAAGCGAATTTTTAGGATTTGGAGAACATCAAGGAGAAAGGGGTGGGATAAATAAAATTTTGAGCCTTATATCCGTTGTTTTTTAAACATGAACCAGGCCAAGTTACAACAGTTAAAAGTCCTAATTGAGGCAAGGTTAACTTTGAAAGCATATTAAGCAAGATTTTGTTATACTGACTCCTATGTTTGTTAAAACTACTTCTAACCATTGCGCTTCTTCAAGCATTCATTTCTAATCATCCACTCCTTCAATTTCAAAACTTGCATGCGCATCACATTAGAGTTACTTCTCAAAGGGTACAACGCCATCCACGAATATACACTTAGCAAAAAGGCGATCATTTCTGATAAAGGCTCTTGAATGGGGAAACCACGTCCAGAGGGTTTTCCTAAACAGGGGCATACAATCAAACATCCTATTAACTAGGGGCATTCTTCCTAAGGTTCAATTGACTTGGGTCACATCTCGAAGCAATCTCAATCAGGGGCATGTCAAGCATGGGATAAATTCAAAACGGATAGAAAACCATGGATAACCCTCCATATCCTGGAGATCAAAGGCATACCCTTCAATTTAAACATCAAAGCATATGACAAGGTTGTTTCCCGGGGCACTTCCCTCATAAGCATCTTTTCCCGCGAAAATATTGGGGCAATGGATATCAAATCCATAAGACGCACAACAAAAGGAAAAGGCATCTTCATGCTTTACAACCTCGTATCAATCTTTCTCCTAACTACAAAGTTAAAAAAAAATATATAGGTATCGCGCTAGCATCCAACGACCATCCAACCTCGGCGAGCTATATACGCTTGGTTATCAACAACCTACCATTGGGGCATCATGCAAATACATACAAATCATGCATTACATACATTGGCTAATACATTACACCACACCTTTTTACGCAGTCTTCTTTAAGACAAATCCTACGATCCTTTCTAGGAACCTTTTCAAGTAGTCTTTTCTAAGGCGTTCATCATCCTTTCTAGGAACCTCTTCAAGCAGTCTTATTTAAAACGATCATAGTCATTTCCAAGGACCTTTTCAGGTAGTCTTCTTCAAGACATTTCTTTTTCTAAGTACCTTTTCAGGTAGTCTTCTTCGAGACATTCTTGTCCTAAGTACCTTTTCACGTAGTCTTCTTCAAGCCATTCCTTTTCTAAGTACCTTTTGAGGTAGTCTTCTTCAAGGCATTCTTTTTCTATGTACCTTTTCAGGTAATCTTCTTCAAGACATTCCTTTTTCTAAGTTCCTTTTCAGGTAGTCTTCTTCAGGACATTCCTTTTCTAAGTACCTTTTGAGGTAGTCTTCTTCAAGACATTCTTTTTCTAAGTACCTTTTCAGGAATTCTTCTTCAAGAAATTCTTTTTCTAAGTACCTTTTCAGGTAGTCTTCTTCAAGACATTCCTTTTTCTAAGTCCCTTTTCAGGTAGTCTTCTTCAAGACATTCCTTTCCCTAAGTTCCTTCTCATGTAGTCTTCTTCAAGACATTCCTTTTCTAAGCACCTTTTGAGATAGACTTCTTCGAGACATTCTTGTCCTAAGTACCTTTTGAGGTAGTCTCCTTCAAGACATTCTTTCTCTAAGTACCTTTTAAGGTAGTCCTCTTCGAGACATTCTTGTTCTAAGTACCTTTTCAGGTAGTCTTTTTCAAAACGATTTGGCATCCTTTTCAGTCTTCTTTAAGACATTCTACGAACCTTTTTGGGTGGTATTTTTAAAGACATTCCTCATTCTTTGCTAAGAACCTTTTCAGATAGTCTTCTTTAAGATAAATATTCATATCCATCTCGGAAAACCTTTTCAGGTAGTCTTACAGAAGACATTGCTTCATTCCACACATTACATCAATCAACATATGCATAAGCATAAGCATTATCCCATACATCCAAACATCCAATTCAAAACTCTGGTGCTAAGCTACATTGTCCACCTGCTTCCCGGTAACCTTACCGATGCCAATAACCTTACTGAGATTTATTTTTCAATCACCTGATTGATGTTTTCCGGTAACCTTACCGATGCCAGTAACCTTACTGAGATTTATTTTCCAATCACCTGATTGATGTTTTCCGGTAACCTCACCGATGATAGCAACCTTGCTGTTCATTTCACGCATCAGCATACATACATACGCACTAGCATATGCATATCATCTAATGCATTCACATATCACAAAAAACCCAATTTTTATTGGCCATCCAAATCATTTTCAAAGTCAGTTCCCGTCTGACTGTTAAATCAAGATCCAGTTCCTGTCTGGTAATTAGTTCCCGTCTGACTGTTACATCAAAATCCAGTTCCTGTCTGGTAGTCAGTTCCCGTCTGACTGTTACATCAAAATCCAGTTCATGTCTGGTAGTCAGTTCCCGTCTGACTGTTACATCAAAATCCAGTTCCCGTCTGGTAGTCAGTTCCCGTCTGACTGTTACATCAAAATCCAGTTCCCGTCTAGTAGTCAGTTCCCGTCTGACTGTGACAACAGCCCAGTCTCCCACCCTCGAGTCGTGAGTCTAAAAACAGGTGAATCTCTTTCATGCAGGTACGCTTGTCAGAATCATGGAAGGCAATTCCTTTGGTGCAGGTGAGCTCGTCCGAACTAGGGCAAGTGATCTAAATGGTGTAGGTGAGTTTGCGATAACCCTCGCAAATGATCCTAATGGTGCAGGTAAGTTTGCAATAACCCTCGCAAATGATCCTAATGGTGCAGGTGAGTTTGTGATAACCTTCGCAAATGATCCTAATGGTGCAGGTGAGTTTGCAATAACCCTCGCAAATGACCCTATTGGTGCAGGTGAGTTTGCGATAACCCTCGCAAATGACCCTATTGGTGCAGGTGAGCTTGTTAGAATCATAACAAGTGATCCCTCTTACAAGTCCTCGCTATGTAAGACTCAGGCTTTAGCAGGACGGTTCTTTTCTCTCACACTCGAGCACGAGGTTTTTTCAAACGATACTTCAATTGGGTTTATCACGTTAGTCCCTCGGCAGTGATCTTCTTCAAAAACTTCACCAACAAACAAGGTTTTATTTTTTCTTTTCCCAACTTACTAACATACTTCAATTGACATAACTAACAATCATGCATCATTCAACTAACATACTCCATTCATACATAATGCATATACATACATCGCTCTCATTTATTTTGAGAGGCTTACTGCATCATACATCGCATGCATCATACCATTGCATAAAATTCAAGTTGCCTTTCTAGGCTATGCTACAATCAGAAGCATCTGCTTCACATCCAAAAAAGAGAGAGAGAGAGAGAGAGAGAGAGAGAGAGAGAGAGAGGTATTTACCTTGGATGGCATCTTCAAAGCCCATCTCCCACATAACTTCTTCCCAACAAATGCAAATTTCGGGGCATTCTCAGTGTCCAATCATTTTCTACTTTTAGATCACGATAGGCAGACGTGCCTATCTAACTCTTCAGGTTTAAGAAGATTGAACAGGGGCAGCTGTCATACCCAAAAATTTGCCCACCCTTTTCTAGCGTTCAAATTATTTTCAAACAAAATTAGTTTTACGTATTATACTAACATCTAATTTAATAGTAATTTATCTCTTTTAGTTTATAAAGAAAAATCATCAGAAAATTGCATTTTTAATATTAATTTTCCTTCTTAACTTTTCTTATTTTTATTTATTATGTCATTCTATATTTTTATCAAAAAAAGAGTCCAAAAAAATCATAAAAAATATAATAGGCAATTTTCTATCTAATTTTATGGTCAAATCAGTTTTTTAGGAAATAAATCAATATGATTAAAAGAAATAATCAAAAGCCCATATTTATTTTGTGGACTTTTAATTATATTCTTAATTATTTTTTATTGATTTTGTTTCCTTTTAAAATTTCTAACCTAATTTTCGTATTCTTATAAAAATGGTACTGTTTTTGTCGGCAGGGGGGCGGAAGAAAGGGTGGTTTTTTTTCCATCTATACAATCGATATCCATGTAAATATTCCATAGAGAAAAACCAAACCACTGCAGGCCACGAGCGCCGCCCCTTGCCTCACGTGAGCCACTTTCCGACCGTGATCCCTTCCCAACCATCGGCCACTCGTTCCCAGACCTTGGACCCGCAAGAACATCCTCACAGAAGCCACTGTGTTCTTGAAATTTTCTTGATGCCGATTACTTCCATTCACTCGTTGTAAATGAGTTTTGTTTATATATTTATGTTTATCTTGATGTTCATGACCTTTCTGGAAAGTTAATTGGAGTTTGGCTACAATTTGAACAATTCACCATTAATGGGGTTCTTAAGGTTTAAATTGGGGGACACTGATACAGACAAAATTAGGAATAATTATTAGTACCATTGAACTCAAAGCGGAGTTTCTATTCGATTTATGTATCTGAATGTGATTTATGTTGCATATTGTCTGAGTTTGGTTTTTGCAGGGATACGGCTACGGTAGAAAAACCAAAGTTTTCACGTGTTTACAGAAAAAAAAAAGCAAAGGGAAGAAGAAGCATACGGGGGGCGCGGGCCATGGCTGCGTTTTAAAAAAAATTCATCGTTCATTGCATAGTTATTATGGTTTTGATGAGCATGGTTGACACCAGCTGCAACCAGCGCGTTTGGTAATGACGTCTTGCGTTTAAACCCAATGACCTGGGTTCGATTCTTATAGGGGGCAGTTCTAATCTTTTACCATTTAGCATGTTGATTGGTGTAAGGATCCAGTGTTGCAGGTCCACACGCAAGCATG
This sequence comes from Vicia villosa, assembly GCF_029867415.1. Lineage (NCBI taxonomy): Eukaryota > Viridiplantae > Streptophyta > Magnoliopsida > Fabales > Fabaceae > Vicia > Vicia villosa. The sequence continues at coordinate 177,556,715 of NC_081182.1, forward strand.
ATACACCGATCCATCTTAGCCATCGGATTTCCCTCAATTCAGATCCAACATTCAAGAATTAGAGGCTCCACCTTGCTCCTTCAAAGGCCAGCAGCACACAATTGAAGCCCAGGTTTTATTTAATATTTTTTTGTTTTGTTTTGTTTATCTACTTTATTATTTAAATTCAATTAATCATATTTAGTGTAATTAATTTAATTTAATTAATTTATAAAATTAGGGTTAGGTTAAAAAAAACTAGGGTTAGGGTTATCTCCCAATTATTTCGATTTTATCGATTTAATTTATTTAGTCAATATTAATTATTAAAAATCACCAAAAACCCTACCAATGCATTAGGGTTTACCCAATCCCATTAGCCTTTTTCAGCCATAATAATAGATTTAATTTATTATTCGCTTCGATTAAATCAATTGATCGCGGTGGGTAATAATCGGTTAATTATTTAATCAATTATAATTAAAATAACATTTATTTTGCTAAATGGTTTTAACCAAATCTATTGGTTATGATGATTAGCATTTCCTCCTTAAAAATTCGTTATTATTTTTAATCAAAGCTATTGATTATGAGGGATAACGATAAATTAATAATTATATTAAAATACATTCCATTTGCTAAAAGTGATAATCGAATCAATCGATTAGAATTGCCAGCAATCCTTTACTAATCTATTAATTATGGTGATCAAACCTATTGATCATCGCGATTAATAGTACAAATTAAAATCAGGGTTGTACGCCCAAATCTAAAAAAACATTCAAAACACTTCAAATCAAACTACGGATCTTCATCCTTATTCAAAACTACGATAGGCCATTCAAAAAGCCTTCAAACCTCCATAATCAAATTCTAAGGCGTACAATCCTGTCCCCGAACTACGTTGACTCTGATTCTCCCTAAGGAGATACGTAGGCACTTGGCAACAAGGCGAGTCCCCCTCCCTAAAATCTCAATTTTTCCCCTATTCACTTCCTTAGCCATAAACCTTTATCTTTGAAATATTAGCCTTTAGGAAAGGGTTGAGGGTGCCTAACACCTTCCCTCGACCTGAATATAGTATCTTACCCTGATCTCTTGATTGCATAGGTTTCCTATTTGCATTGGTAGAATAGGTGGCGACTCTAATCTTTAATTTTTAGGGCAGGTTGCTACAATTCCGCATCAAAATCCGCAGGTGCGGAGGTTAGTGATGATGAATAATGGGTGTTGAAAACGAAAGCACGCGTGGCATGATGGCAGTGGTGGGTCAAACAATGACTTCCTCTCTCCTGTACGATTGGCGCGTCAAAGGTTCTTCTCCTTCATGATTGGCCAGTCAGTCCCCCTGGGGCCCACGCGTGGAAATCAGGTTTTCAATTAATATATTTTTTCAGTTTTGATAGATATTGTGTTTTGTGCATTGTTTGAACATCAAAAGCGCTTCAGCCTAGTGGAAGTATGTGCATGAGATGGGTCACAGCGTGGGTTCGACCCTTGCTGGTGACAAATTTGTTTTTCCCAATTATTTTCAATATGTGTTTGATCTTTAATCTGGTATGGGTGACCGAGGCACCTCTACGATACACCCTCAGTTCTCCACCATTAGATCTCCTATCAATTCAGATCTAACGTAAGCCAAGCTGAAGGTGCATCATGGGGTCACAGGGGTGCACAACACAAGATCCAAGCCAGGTTTCTTCACAATTTTAGTTATTTATTTATTATTTATTTATTGGTTTGGTCTATTTTTATTTGTGTATAATTCAATTAATTTAGTTTAATTAGTTCATTCAAATAGGGTTGGGATAATAAATTAGGATTTAGAATTATATTTTCCCGATTATTTTGGTTACTCGATTATTCGAGTTAATTAATTTAATTAATTTCAACTATAAAAATCACAAAAACCCTAAAAAGGTTTATTCATCCATTAGGGTTCGCTCAATCCCATTGGCCCTTGGCCAAATATTAGGATTTAAATTATTATTCGTTTCGACTAAACCTATTGGTCGCAATGATTAATAATCGATTAATTTAATTAATCAAATCCTATAAATTAAAATGAACTTATTTTGCTAAATGGTTTTAACCAAAGCTATTGGTTACGATGATTAGCATTTTCCCTTTATCAATTCGTTATTCTTTTTAATCGAACCAATCGATTACGAGGGGTAGCGATGCAAATTAAACTATTAAAATTCCTAAAAAATACTTTAATTCGTTATCAGTGATAATTGAACCTATCAATTAAAATTGGTAACGATACAACTACTAATCTTTTAACTATGGTAATCGAATCGATCGATTATTGCGGTTAATGGTGACATACTAAAATCAGGGTTGTACGCCCATTCTTAAAACACTTGTCTTTTTCAAACCACAAATTTCAAACTACGGATTTTCATCCTTATTCAAAGCTACGATAGGCCATTCAAAAAGCCTTCAAACCATCTCAAATCAAATTCAAATTCTAAGGCGTACAACCTTGTGCCCGAACTACGTAGACTCTGATCCTCCCTAAGGAGATACGTAGGCACTTGGCAACAAGGCGAGTCCCCCTTTTCCCAACTCTAATCATGTTCAAATAATTAGCCTTTAACTCTATTTACTGTCTGTCATGTTTCTTTATGTTTTGCCATAACCCTTATCTTTGCAATGTTAACCTTTAGGAAAGGGTTGAAGGTGCCTAACACCTTCCCTCGACCTGAATATAGTATCTTACCCTGATCTCTTAACTGCGCGAGGTTTCCTATTCGCCTTGGTAGAATAGGTGGCGACTCTAAATTTAAATTTTAGGGAAGGTTGCTACAGGTGCATTTAATGCTTTGCGTGTTCCGTACAGCATTGCATTTAATGTTTCACGCTTTTGTCAACTACCTCGAGCCTTGTTCACGCTGTGTCTACTGACGTTGCCTTTAATAGCTTCCAACGTTCCTTTTGTCAGTCAGCGTAGCCTGCCACTTGTACTTTCTTCTGATCTGATGTTTGAATATAATATTTGAATATCATCAGAGTCAAACAGCTTCATGCATAGCATCTTCTTGTCTTCTGACCTTGAAGTGCTTCTGAGCGTGATACCATGAGAACTTCAGTGCTTCTGCTTCTGATCTCAAGTTCTTCTAATGCTTCCATAGACCCATGTTCTGATTCTGCCTTGACCATCTTCTGATGTCTTGCCAGACCATGTTCTGATGTTGCATGCTGAACCTTCTGAGACAAAGCTTCTGAGCGCTGATTTGTGCATACTCTTTATATATTTCCTGAAAGGGAAATTGCAATGTATTAGAGTACCACATTATCTCACACAAAATTCATATCCTTGTTATCATCAAAACTAAGAATATTGATCAAAACAAATCTTGTTCTAACAGTATTGTGGTTCCCACCACTTTGCATCATTGCATATTTACTTGTGAAAAAATGATGTAAATAAAATAACTAGCATACTAGCATACGTGTTCCTTCCATTTCCAAGGAATCGTGTCTTTAAGTCTCGTGTCAGGCTTTTCCATCTCTTGCTTACTAAAAAATCAAAACATGAAGATTCCTTGGAAATTGAATGAACATGGCATTATATTTATATCATGCATCTCATACATTTCATGCATAACAGGTGTTCAGGATCGAGGATCTCTTATTCAGACTTGGTACTCTCACCAGACTCAGAGACCTGATTTGTTCTTATTGTATGTTCAAAGATCATTCATGAAACAACTTTGTGGGGTGATCAAGAGGAAAGCTCAGTTGAGATTCTTTACTTGATGACGATGACACTAGGTGTGAATTCTATTCTGGGGCACCTGGTCGTGATGTTAGGATCTATAAGTCTTTAAAGTTGCTTGGGGCTACCGCACGGGGGATAAGCAAGACACTGTCTATCTGGAGCATTGCACCATTTGCATTGCTCGAATCCCTAAAGAACTTACAAAATTCGGTGTGACTTCGCCAAAATCTTCTGCTAGACAGTAATCAAAAGTGTTCTACAGAGACACCTCTCATTCTCACGGTTCTGCTTCATATTTCGAGTCACCTCCTCATCCTGGAGTTTCCTTGTCAGTAGCTTTCCCTTGTAAACAGAGATGGAAAGAGTATAAGAAGCAAGCTAATCTAATCCTAATGCCTGGTAGTAAGTTTCTTCACTACTTGTTGAAATTTTAGTTGGTTGAGATTCGTGTTTTGGGTCTTTCCCACCACAGATATATCTCATGATTCCAATGACAATACTCAGTGTTTTCCATTCTCGGGGCACCCGATCACAATGCCAAGCTTTACAAGGTGTTGAGGTACAAAAATTCCAGGACTTGCTTGATGTAGTGGTTGGAGTTTACTCGTAATGGTTTCCACAGGTCAATCCCATTTCATCTGTCGGAAATAGAATGTTTGATCTTCCTCGAGGAAGTAAGTCATGAGAATCACTTGCAATGGGTACTGCCAGAGGCTTCCTTACCAACAGTTGTTGTATGTTCCAAGTTGTAACACCCCAAACTGCTTTCGGGATGATTGACTGACCCCACAAAGCAACACGGGTCTTTTCAGCATGCTTTGACCTCACTCGCACGCTTTCCGGGAAACTTCCCAGAAGGTCACCCATCCCAATACTACTCCATGTCAAGCACGCTTAACTGTGGAGTTCTTATGGAATGAGCTACCGAAAAGAAGATGCATCTTGTTAGTATAGGTAGTACCCATCACTCCTTATAAGCTTTCCTTCAACCATGCAGTCCCATACCTGCACAGCCTTAGGAGCCCTCTCATTCCGATGTGGCGACCACCCTTGCCCTCATAGCCTCAGGTGTTCCATGCGGTGCAACCACCCCTCGCCTTCATCGGCCTCAGGTGTTACACAAGTCACGACTTTTATGATCAAACGACAGAGGTTATTGGTGTTCTCTGAGAGTAATACAAGTTTCCTCTATTCATGATGGTGTTTTCTGTTACAACTATATTTTGGGCTCCCTACCAAGGGATTAGCAAGACTCTGTGTTCTTGAGTTCGCATCCTTGGCAGCTCAAATCCCTAAAGTATTCACAAACTTCAGTTGTTGTTTTGAGGGCTCCCGACCGAGGGATAAGCAAGACTCTGTGTTCTTGAGTTCGCATCATTGGCATCTCAAATCACTAAAGCATTCACAAATTTCAGTAGCTATATTTGGGGCTCCCGACCGAGGGATAAGCAAGACGCCTTGTATCTTGAGTTTGTGCACCAATTGCACAGCTCAAATCCCTAAAGCTGAGCACTTACAATTTCTGTAAGGCTTCACCGAACTCTTCTTCCGGGAAGTAATCTGAAGTGTTCTATAAGAACATATGCTAGTGCTTGGTGTGTTTTCCACTCTGGGGCACCTGGTTATCTGATTGAAGATTGTAAGTCATTCAAAGACAAGGTTTGAGACCTGATTGACACAAAGGCTATCACATTCGCACTTGAAGGCCATAATTGAAGTTCTCCTTTAACTCAGCGGATCTTTTGAAGCAATAAGTCCACACAGAGAGGATCTCCTCAACATTGGCAATTCCTAATTCATCATGCATGTTCATGTTTAAGCTTTCTTGTTTTGTCAATATTGTTTGTATGTAAAACTTGTTTGTTTTTGAACTATAATCATAATGCATTGGATATGTTTGTCTTGAAAAACATCCATTCGCTTTTGCTCTTATATATGTTTTTCTATGCTTTTTGTGATACTTAACTCTTGATTTTTTTTTTAAATAATGATTTGAATAGAAGAAACAAAATTGTTACAAAATGGATAGGGGGACATCGACCAAAACCCTATCAAGAAGAAACAAACCTAAAGAATGGCAATCCAAGCCAATTCTTTACAAAATCTGCCCTTAAACATACAGGGACAGAGTCAAAATAATAAGAGTCAGAGAGATTTAGACCTATGTTAGCAAGTGCATCTGCACAACTGTTACCTTCCCTAAATATATGAGAGACAATAAAATTCCAATTAGATATTATGTTCATACAATTCACCCATCTATTCCTAATATTCCAAGGCACCAAAAAAGGGGGCTTAAACGCCTTGACTACGGCCACCGAATCCGATTCCAACCAAAGATTATGCCAATTTTTCTCATGGGCGAACTCAAATGCAACCATTGTGTAGCAACCTGCCTAAAAAATTAATTTAGAGTCGCCACCTATTCTACCAAGGCGAATAGGAAACCTATGAAATTAAGAGATCAGGGTAAGATACTATATTCAGGTCGAGGGAAGGTGTTAAGCACCCTCAACCCTTTCCTAAAGGTTAACATGGCAAAGATAAGAGTTATGGCAAAACATAAAGAAAGATGACAGTCAGTAAATAGAGTTAAAGGCTAATTACTTGAACATGATTAGAGTTTGGAAGAGGGGGACTCGCCTTGTTGCCAAATGCCTACGTATCTCCTTAGGGAGAATCAGAGTCCACGTAGTTCGGGAAAGGGTTGTACGCCCTTAGAGTTTGAATTTGATTGTATTTGAAGTTGTTTTGAAATGCGAATATTCGAAGGTATTTTGAATTACCTTATCGCAGTTATGAACATCGCAATGTTGAAAAAAAAATTGTAGTATCGTGGTTTAGTGTTTTTTAGATTTGGGCGTACAACCCTGGTTTTTAGTTTGTACTATTAACCGCAATAATTGATTGATTCAATTACCATAGTTAAAAGATTAATAATTTGCACCATTACTAATTTTAATCGATTGATTCGATTATCACTAATAATGAATTAAGGTAATTTTTAATTATTTTTATAGAATTTTTATATGCATTGTTACCCCTCGTAATCGATTGATTCGATTAAAAAGAATAACAAATTAGATCGAAGGGAAGACGGTTAATCATCACAACTAATAAAATAGTTGCAACCATTTAACCAAATAATAGAAACCAATTTTTATTTAATTAAATAATATTTTAATTAAAATTATTGTTGACCATAGCGACTAATTGATTTAATCGGAACGAACAACAAATTATCATTAAATATAAATATTTCAAATTAATTTATTATTGGAAAATAATTATCATTTAAATGAATAAATATTAAAATAATTATTTAAAACAAAATATGTTAATTAAAAATTATTTAATTATCTAGGGTTCGATTCTATGTGGTGGGATTTGAGGTGCATGTCATGGGGATCAAGGCTGGGACGTCAGATCTGGGAGATTGAGGATCCTAGGGCCCAGATCTGAGGGACTATAGTGAAGCCTATGGACATGAACGCGTGGGATCAGGAATCTAAAACTCAGAAAAATAAATGTGATGGAGGGGAGGCTCGAACCTGCGACCTCCCTCTCACATACGCGCCTACTAACCACCCTGTCGCGGGCGAAAAATCGTTTTGTTCCTCTTTTTGTGGGATGAGACACCTGATGCCTTCTTTGGGCTCGAGTGCTCAAAAAAATGATTTTTCTTTTGTACGGACCAAACTTTTTATTATTTCCAAAGGAGGAAAAGGAAAAAAGCTGCAATAACCTAAAAGTGGGGGGAGAGATCTTTGGGTAAGAGGGTTGGTTATACGAAGGGAAGGTATTAGCACCCAACGTATCTATAGTACTCTATAGGTTTCTTTGCTTTGTTTTTCATTCCATGTTATTGAGAGGTTCTTGTGAAATAGGTGGGACCTAAGGTGTTTGTTTGATTATGCTCGCAAAGATCATCGCGATCCTCTGCATACATATCCCTTAGAGGGAATCAGAGCATCTGTAGCTCGGGGTCTACGGGTGCTAAGGTTTGAATGGTTTTTTCTGTTTTGTTTTGTTTTGCTCGCCAAGGATCGACCTTGTGCCTACGTATTCTCAAAGGGATGTTGAGAAAGTCAGAGCAATCGTAGTTCCCACTTATGCTAGTGGAAGCAAAGGAAAATAGACAAATGTCGTCTAAATGCTAGATGTATCTAATCTATATCATCACATACATCTGTTTGATTTTTGTTTGTTTAACCAGCCTTGTGGCAAAAACTTTCAATGAAGTCAGCCTTGTGACAAAAAGTTTTGATTAATCAGCCAGCCTCGTGGCAAAAGTTTCAATGAAGTCAGCCTTGTGACAAAAACTTTGATTAATCATCCAGTACGGTGGTAAAACAGTTTGATTGATTAGCCAGCCTTGTGGCAAAAAGAAGTTTGATTGATTAGCCAGCCTTGTGGCAAAAAGTTTGATTTTGATTGATTGATTGTTTGTGATGATATAGAAGAGATACTCCTAGCATAGAGATGAAAAATGTCTAATCTCCTAGGGTATTTGATTTGGATATTGGGGATGCTTATAAGAAGCCCGTGGGTCCTTGTACGAAGCCCAAGAGGAGGCTATCCGAGGGTCCTTGCATTGTAAGCCCAAGAGGAGGCTATGGGAGGGACAATCCAGGGTCCTTGCATTGTAAGCCCAAGAGGAGGCTATGGGAGGGTCACTCGTTTGTACAAAGCCCAAGGGGAGGCATGGTATAGTTGGTTTGAGCTCTTAGAGCGATTTCACCGGGAAACCATACTCTATGTCCTAACCTAAACTAGGGAGATTCTTTGCACGAAGCCCAATAGGAGGCTATGGGGAACCTAGTGTTGTACTAAGTTGAACAAGTATATATAACACGATCACAAGTATGAACAAGTACAAACAAATATGCACAAGTACATAAACAAATATGAACAGTTATATGAACAGTTATATATGACAAAGTGTGTGTATATAATGGAGTTTATGAAGGAAATATACCTGTAAGCATGATCCATTTGTATACACAGGGCTCGGGACTCACACTCGAGGAGAGGTCCACTTGAGTTTATTCAAAGCTATGTAAACAGGTATTTACAAAAGGGGCTTGGGACTTATACCTACATGGAGGCCCATGGTATTTTTGGGAAGATTTGAAGAAACCTTCATTTTTGGTTTGTTATTCAAAGTTAAAAACAGATTGAGATATGTACAAAAGGCGTACAATGAAATACCTAATTTCATGTACTGGAATGGGTATGTACAAAAGGGCTTGGGACTTATACCTACGTGGAGGCCCATGGTATATTTACAAAAGCATGGTTGATTGTTTATTTACAGACGCGTTGTTTGTTGTTTTGAAAATAGTTTGAAAAGTATTGTTTTGAAAGAGTTTTCTGTACAAAGAAAAACTGTATAAAAGGAAAAAGGAGTGGGTCTTATACTCTCTAATATTCGAGAGGCCCCTGTTTTATTTTCATAAAACAGGGTGGATGGTTTGAAAAAGATGTGTGATTTGTTGTTAAAAAAACTGTTTGAAAGTTTTGGAAAAAAGTTTTCTGTACAAAGAAAGACGAAAGGGACTTATACTCTCTAATATTCGAGAGGCCCCACATCGTTTTGAAAATCAATTGATCAATTAAAAAGATTTAATCAATAGTTTCAAAAAGAAATGGTTTATTGTTTTTGAAAAGAATCGCGATCGCTCGTTTTAAAACAGTTTGAATTTTGAAAGAAGTCAATTTAATCAAAAGATCATCCTCAAATAACACTTAGATGATTAGGGTTTGCTTCAAAAAATATTTACAAGTTACTAAGTTTGAAAATCAAATGAAAAATAGTACTTAAAAGTATTAAAATTACTTAAAAACAAGTCATTTTAAAACTAATAAAAAATGTATCAAATAAATATTTTTTGATGATTTTTTTTGATATTCTTAAAATATATATATTAAGTGAGAGGTATGCAAAAAATGAATAAAAAATGAGTTAATTTGGTTAGTTAAATAATTAATTGAAGTTGTGAAGAAAATCAAAGAAAATAGGGACTAAAAAAATTGGTTTTGTCTCCACAAGGGTTTGAACCCACAACCTCACGCTCACCACTCAAAAACATGACCAACTGGACCACGCGCGTGGTCTGTTTAGTATTTGCAACGAATCAATTATATTTTTGAATCAATTTCTAATTTCAGTTTCAAAATCTGGCGCCAAGAACACATACCCAATTCAAATTTGAAAATTCTGAAAACTGAATTGTTTGGATCGAGTGAATAGCCTATCTTGCTCGATTTTTCACCAGGAACATGATGGTATCATTTAATTGCATTTATTTTATCTCTAAGGCTATCAATTTTCTGATGAACACGAAGAACCCTAATTTTGAGTTTCAATCTGAAATCGTGTGTGTGCATGATAAGTTGCAATTGATTGAGGGTTAATGATCCATACATATGCAGAAACAAGATGGCATGGCAGTTTTTCATTTATGATGCATGTATGATAGAGTTTGAAGTTCAAGTGACTTACCTTCAAAAACGGCCAAACTGGAGATTTGATTCTTCAATATAAGTGTTACAGATGCTTTGTATCAATCTGGATAGCTTCAATGATGATTATGGAAGGTGTCTGGATGTCTGGAACAAGCTGAATTCATCTGAGCATGGCCATGGCACCCGAACTGCAGTTGCTTCAAGTATGAATCGAATTTGAAGATGGAGGTGTTTCAGATTGCTGGTGAGTGTTTGGATCATTCATATGAAGTATATGGATGGTGTTAGGAGTGTTAGTTTGGACAGATATGGCTTGGTATGGATTTTGGCATGATAAGGTTCAATATATGCAATTATGGAAGTGAGGTAGTGATTCTGAGATTTGAGGTGTTTTTGGGTGTATGAGTGATTCAAACACATCACATTTGACATTTAGAAGTTGTGGGAAGCATCACTTTGTTCAGAACTTGCAAGGTTTGGAGGTTGAGTTTTCTACCTCACTTTGAAACACATGACTTGTAATTCAAGAAAGAAGAGAGAAAACCTATAATTGTGAGGTTTTGGTGTGATTTGAAGAGTGATTTGAACCTCTATTTATAGGCCAAGGATTCTGAATGAAGAGCTTTGCAATTTGATCAAAGAAATGATGATTTGGCTTAAGAGATAAAATGGAATCTTTCACATTAAATGCAAATGGTTAAAAGTGACCAAACCATGGTTAAAACTCAAGCTTCTTATCCTCTTCCATTCTGATCTCAAATCAGAGAAAATATCTTCAATTATTGCCTCTTTGCATCATTGCTTGGATTATAGGTCATGTAGTCTTGAAACTTAGTGAAAAATGGTGAAAATTCAAGTGAAAATGATCACTAAATGCATAATTCAAAACCATAGCTACACTCCATATTTTTTCATGCTCTTGGACATTTTGGAAAGCTCATGTTACACACTTCAAAACCCTAGTTGAAAGTTTCTTCAAGACCTTTAAGGAAATGGGTGAAAAAGTTCCATGAACTTTGAAGAAAATGAAGTTTTAAGTGAAGTTTTCAAAAAGTACCAACTTTGAAGCTCCATATCTCTTAAATGGTTGATCTTATGGAAAAAAATTATATGTGTCAAAGTTGTTCATTGGATCAAAATCTACAACTTTCATGTTGGAAGTTTTTTTCAGTTTGTAGGTGAAATTTTGAGTTATTCCCTTCCAAAGTTTGGAAAAAACCATGAAAAATACTTAGAAATTTTTCTAAGTATGGAAAGTCAAACTTTTGACTTTTTGATTCTTGATTGATTTTCTTGATTTTTCTTGATCAAATGACTTCTCATATCATATATTGATGATTCAAAACTTCAAAAGTCATGGTTGACCAAAATTCCCCAAAAGTCAATGGTGATCTTGTACAGTTGACTTTCTCAGACGAATCGCGTTTCTGGAGATTTCAAATGAAACAGGCTATCCTCACCAAATGAATGGTATGAATGGATCTCATTGAAGCATTAGAGGATATTGAGCCATGGTTTGATTTGTGGCACCATGTCCTGATTAAAAAAGTCAGTTATTCAATGAATTAGGTCAAAAACCCTAATTGTCGACCAGATGAACATTGATGACTGTGGATCTTGAATTGAGATGTAATTTCCATTGGATGTTGTCATAGGGATTATTTGAAGATGATTGAAACCTTTGATTGACTCCCTGGGGATTTTTAGGGTTTCCCAAGTGTGATCCCTGATTTTAGTCCCTGATAGTTCCAAAACTCTGATCTGAGGATTTGTCTGATCAATCTTTGTGTAGGAGATGTTATGAGCCAATGGATTAGGTCAAAATGATGCACTTGAGGCCTTTATATCATGTCCCAAGTCATTAGGTCAAATCCTGAGCAAAGGTCAGGAGTATACTGTCTTCAGTCAAAACCCTAATTCAGCCGATTCAAAGCTGTTGAGCCTGTTGAAATGAATCTCTGAGGACCAAATGTTGATTATTGATGAAGATGATTCATTTGAGATGAAGGGAGAACAAAACCCTAATTGGTTGTTACTTGTACTGATGAGTGATTTCCTGATTAAATCCTGCTGAGTCACAAGTAGCAAACACAAGCTATGCAATTTGTTAGAGATGCAAATGATGCATATGCAAATGATATGAGGTGGTATCTTAGGTCAAAAATTGGGGTATGACAGATGCCCCTATTTAAGTTTCTTCAACCTGAGACATGAAGATTGAAAATCTTCGTTTTGATAGGGTGGAAGAGACTTAAATATCAAAAATTGGGGTATGACAGATGCCCCTATTTAAGTTTCTTCAACCTGAGACATGAAGAGACTCATTGTCAGCGACACTTTCTGAGTCAGTTGCGGGACCATCTTCCCCTTCATCTTCAAAAATGGCATTTATGTGATAATAACCACCTTCAGGATTGTTAATCTTGGCAGATGCATTGAATCCGAAATCTTCAGTAATTTCAGGCTGTTGAGAAAATTGACAGGACTGATAAGCCTCTTCTGGTTGACTATCATATTCAAAGGAATCTCCCCATCCAGTTGGTTGGATATCTTCAATCGCAATCTTGTAACTTTCAAGTGCAGTGTATTTCACCATATAATCAAATTTTCCACTTGGTTGTCCCAAGGTGTCCCAGATCTCTGCAGGAACAGGCTCAGTTTCTTTGCCTTTGGATTTCTCTAAAGGAGGATATGGTTCTTCCTGAGATATGTATCCCGAGTCATTGAGATAACATTTCCATTCTTCTTCAGGATCAGGTAGACCTTCTTCAATGCATTCTTCGATAAGGACATTAACCTCTTGAGGAATTGGGTTAAGGAATCCTCCACTAATGAATGTTTCTTTGATCGGTCGAAGGGTTTCATCCTTCTTGGTGCAGTTTGAGAATGTTGGTGAACATCCGAGACCTGCTCTAGTTTCATTCTTAGTAGGGATCACAACTTGCCCCCAGCCAGTGGTAGTTCCATCTTTCACTACTTTTACCGCCTCTTTGAAAGAAGAGATCGATGCTTTCTTCTTGGAAGATTCGTCTTCTAAAGAGAGACCTTGGAACTGCGTTCCTTCCACATCATCAGCACTGATGAAAGAGAAATTGGATAAATGGCTCACCATCAAGGCTTGTTCTCCACTTATTGTTACCAATTTTCCATTTGTTACAAACTTTAACTTTTGATGGAGCGTAGAAGTTACTGCCCCTGCTTCATGAATCCATGGTCGTCCCAACAGACAGCTATAAGCAGCTTGAATGTCCATGACCTGGAAGATGATTTGAAATGTATGCGGACCAATTGTCATGGGAAGGTTGACTTCACCGATAACAGATTTTCGCGATCCATCAAATGCTTTGACAACTACACCACTGAACTTCATAGGCATTCCTTGGTATGACAAACGAGCAAGAGTCGTCTTTGGCATCACATTCAAGGAAGATCCGGTGTCTACCAACACATTAGACAAAGAGTCCGACTGACAGTTCATAGAAATGTGCAAAGCAAGATTGTGATTTTTACCCTCCTCGGGGAGTTCTTCATCACAGAAGCTTAAATTGTTACAAGCTGTTATGTTGGCTATTATCCCATCGAAGTGGTCAACAGTCACATCATGATCTACAAAAGCTTGATCTAAGACCTTCATCAGGGCTTCCCTGTGGGCTTCAGAGTTTAACAGTAATGAAAGTATTGAGATTTTTGAAGGAGTCTGCATAAGCTGATCCACAATCTTGTATTCACTTCTTTTGATAAGCTTCAAAATTTCATCAAAATCAGGATTGACATTGGTTCCACTGGACTGACCAACATCAGTGTTTGTATTACTAACAGGAGTTTCCACAGGATTTCCCACTGGAACATTGACAGGATTTTGTCCGGTTGTAGGAGCAACAGGCTGTTTCGGAGGTAGTGGAGTATACACACGTCCACTTCTTGTTACACGACTTACATCAGCAATGTTTTCAACAGATGAGAGAGTAGGCAAAGGAACTTTTTGTCCATCTTTTATCATTGTAGCATTGTAGTTGTATGGAACTGCCTTGTCAGAGTCATAGGGAACAGGTCCAGGTAGACAGATGATCAAAGGAGCAATAGGAACCTTCGGCTTGTTGTAAGTAACTTCCATGCGCTCAGGCATGTTGAAATGAGGAACGATGACGTTAACTGTAGGCATTTCCGAGTTGATATCTGAGACTAAAAGCTCATGCGGATAACATCCTATCATGTTAACTTCATTTTCATCCCTATTTCTGTAGATCTCAATAGTACCATTATCTAGCAAAACTTGGAGATCTCTTCTCACAATCGAACACCCGTGAGGATCCACACAACATATTCTACAGGAACCGTATTGATGCTGGCGAAAATTCGGCCCCCGACAAAGAGTAGCGTGCATTTGTACCAAATCTGCTCTTGAGAAGTTGATATTATAGACTCGGTATTGGCCAGGACATCCATATACCATGTTTACCACATGCCCTCCATGATTGGGCAGCGGATTTGCTTGTACATTTGGATTCAAATTTCTGAAAGAGAGGAGATTAGATCTAACCAACCTCTGAACTTCATATTTCAAAGCTATGCAATGCTCAAGATCATGGCCAGGTGCTCCTTGATGATAAGGGCATGAGACCTCAGCTTTGTACCACCATGGGAGTTTTTCAGGTACTGGTGGTGGTGCTTTAGTTTGGACAAGACCTCTTTCAATCAAGGCAGGGTACAATTCTGTGTACGTCATTGGAATCGGATCAAACTGTGGAGCTCTTTGTACACGATTCTGATTATTGTTAAACTGTTGAGCCTGTGGTCGAGGCGGTTGTTGCTGAAACTGAGGAGTAAATCCCGGATTTGTGTTAACGACTGGTGTGATAGCAGCAACCTGTCGTTGACGATTGACATTTCCTCTTGGCCTCCCTTGGGATACCATGTCAACACTTTGTTCTTTCTTCTTTGGGAAACCACTTTCGAACTTTTTGGTTCCACTTGAAGATCCACCTTCTTTAGTCAGACGTCCGGTTCGGACTCCTTCTTCTAGACGCATCCCCATGTTTACCATTTCGGTGAAATCACTTGGAGCACTAGCAATCATGCGTTCATAGTAAAACGGACTGAGAGTATTCAAAAAGATCTTTGTCATCTCTTTTTCTTTTAACGGTGGATTAATCTGAGCAGCAGTTTCTCTCCATCGTTGGGCATACTCTTTGAAAGCTTCATGGTCTTTCTGAGCCATGGACCGAAGCTGATCTCTGTCTGGAGCCATATTCGAGTTATACTTGTATTGTCGGACAAAGGCCTCGCCTAGATCGTTGAAAGTCCGAATATTGGTGCTATCCAAGCCTGTGTACCACTTCAGTGCGGCACCAGTCAAACTGTCTTGAAAGTAATGGATAAGCAACTGATGATTATCTGCATAAGTAGACATCTTTCTGGCATACATCACGAGATGACTTTGCGGACAAGAACTACCTTTGTACTTCTCAAAGTCTGGGACCTTGAATTTAGCAGGTATTTGCACACTGGGAACCAAACATAGCTCCTGGGCATTCTTTCCAAACAAATCTTTGCCACGAATAGCTTTAACTTCCAACTGCATCTTGTTAAACTGCTCTTGGAGATCTCCCACAAGACTTCGCTGATTTGTGCTATCACCCTGATCATGATAAATCTCATTGCCATCATAAGGAACAGTGTGAACCGTAGGAGTCGGAACTGTCATAGTGGGTTGAGAAAGTGCCATAGTGATTTGGGAAAAAGTTACCCCTGAATGTGGAATAAATGCCGAACCTTGTGCAGCAGGCGCTTCAGTTGTAGCTGTTTGAACCCCAGAGAAATTATGGCGGAAACCTGTACCAAAGCTGAAAGGCGGGCCCCAACCTTCTGGCATAGAGAAAGATGGAATACCGAATGCAACTGTAGAAACTGGAGTAGTGACTTCAGATGTTACCGTTGCTTGACTGTTGGGTGGCGGCGGCTGATTCTGTGCGGCCATTAAAGAGTCAACCAGAGTAGTGAGACTTTCCAACTTTTCCTGAAGGGTGGTCACTGTACCACGAAGCTCAATATTCTCTTGTTCAGAGTGTTCCATTACTCTTCTTCTGCTTGAACGAGTATTGTATCTGTGATCTGATTGCGAGCGCGGTCGAGAAACTTTGAGACGCGACAGCTTGACGATCTATTGGAGAAAGATCCAAAAGATGAGACTCTATACAACAGACTCGATATGCAGAATGATGTATGCAAAAAGAAATTTATGATTTTTCCAAATATCTTAAAGATTATTTCCTTGCAAACATTTGAACACAAACAATTCTTTTATTGAAATAATGGGAAATGTTACAACATTGGAGCGTAGCTCCTTACAAAAGCAAATGATAAATAAAAAGCTAAACAATCCTAAGCATCTTCATCAGACGAAGAACCAAATGCATTGTGCAGCTTGAGCTTCATGATTTCTTTCCCATAGTAAGCTTTCAACTCGGCCTTTTCAGCTCTCAGCTTGTCAACCACATTCTTCCAATTGTCAGGTATCGGAGCGTTGCTTGTTGAGCCTTCAAGCTTTTTCTTGCTTTCTTTGATGTATCTTCTGATTGCGGCATCTTTCCGACGGATCTTCTCATCTTTGTTCATGAGCCATCCATCCTGATAATAGAGAGTTTCTTCATGTTCTTTCACTTGTTTCTTCAACTTTCTATTTTCCACATCAGTTCTTCGAAACTTTTCTTCCCAAGCGTCTTTTTCTATCCTCATCTTGGCCAAAGTGTCTTGGTATTCTTTCATAGTGGGAATGTTGGGTCGTTGAGATACTGCAGGAAACATGGGTTTTTCATAAGCATAAGGCATTTGGAACTCCTTGGCTCTTTTCTTTACCCAGCAGGTATAGGCGTTCGTAGCAATACAGTTCTTTATCTCACCTTTTTCTTTCCATCGGATGTCGTACCAGGCTTTCACCATTTTTGTCTTCAACCCTTGAGGATCATTTCCTTCCTGATAGAAGTAGCTTTCCACTGTAGGGCCAATGGGTTTAGTTGAATTTGCATACCCGAGTTGTCGTCGGGCTAGGACCGGATTGTAGTTAATTCCTCCTTGTGTACCAATGAGGGGTACGTTGGCGAATTCTCCACAACTTTCAATGGTTTCTGTACCGCAGCGAGCCAAGGTATACCACTGAATATCATTATTAGTAAGAGACATAAGTCTTTGAGACCAACGTAAACCTTCCCGGTTTTCCGTGAAAATGGGAGACTTAGGTAAGTGTGAAACAATCCATTTGAACAACAGAGGTGCACAACATACAATAATTCCACCACCTTGGTGATTCCTATGATGGACAGAGAAATACATGTCACCAAGCAGAGTCGGAACGGGATTTCCATTCAAAAAGACCTTTATGGCATTGATATCAACAAAGTCGTCGATATTGGGAAACAGAACCAACCCATAGATGAGCAAGGCTAGTACAGCTTCAAAAGCTATCATGCTACCAGTCTCGATGAAATCAAAGGCTCTCTTTATTAGAAACTGTGAAGGCAAACCTGGAAGGTTTCCTTTGGTAGTCCAATTACTCTCTATTTCAGATTTCTTCAAGTGGGTACCTGTTGCAATGACTGGTGACTTAGGAATGGCTTCCAAACCATTGAAAGGTATTTTGTCAGACACAGGAATACCCAAAAGATTGGCATATTCTTCCAAGGTTGGTACCAACTGATAGTCTGGAAAGGTAAAACACCGGTAGACGGGATCATAAAACTGAACCAGAGTTTTGAGAAGTCCTTCATCAACATGAGTGTTCAAGATAGGCAAAAGCTTTCCATGGCTTTTCCTAAAATCAGAAGGATCTTGTACAAAAGACGCTAACTCTTTCAGTCTTTCCACATTAGGCTCTTTGAAACCGTACCTCTTGGTATGCCTTTTTACCCATTCCATAACCTAATCCTATAATGTTTGCAAAGAAAATTCTCTAATTGTTTGGAAAAAATCATGTTTTTATGGAAAAAGATTTTTTTTTTATTTTTTTTTATGGATGTATGAACGCATGGATGCATGGATGCCACATATTCAAATATGGTAAAGCGAGCATGGTAACGCAAACATGGTACTGTAAACATGGCAACACAAACATGGTAACACAAACATGGTACACACAGGTTCAAAGGTCCAGCGTCACGAGCATGAGGTCAGAGAACCAAATATGGGATAGTTCTAGTTAATCACCTGCAAAACATGTTCTACTGATACGTCAGAGTCTACATTTTTCTTTCGGATATTACCGGCTTTCCACAATTAAACTCATGAGCCAGCAATATTCTCAAGAAAAACTCGTCTGAGTGTGGTTCTCCGCATGACAACTAATCCAAGTCTTCACCTGAATAGTTTCTGCACCACAACCTAATAAGGCCAGGATGGGTTGGGGTTCTACGGTCTCTCAGCTTCTACAGTTCAATGAAAGCAACAATGTCTTCGCAATTAACTTGCTAAACATATATTACAAACAAGGAACCTCCACTGAGCGGAAGGATTCTCACGTGCGCCTGCACATGACTATACCCTCCACCTAATTTCTTATGTGTACTTAATCCGGGTTAGGATTTGTCCATAATGTATCACTTGTAACAGAACCACACAAGTAACAGAACCAAAACCACACATATAACAAAAATGAAATGAAAAATAAAGTAAATAGAATTAACCCTTCCTTTGGAAACAATAAAAAGATGGTCCCCAGTGAAGTCACCATTTTTCTGTCGCGGGCGAAAAATCGTTTTGTTCCTCTTTTTGTGGGATGAGACACCTGATGCCTTCTTTGGGCTCGAGTGCTCAAAAAAATGATTTTTCTTTTGTACGGACCAAACTTTTTATTATTTCCAAAGGAGGAAAAGGAAAAAAGCTGCAATAACCTAAAAGTGGGGGGAGAGATCTTTGGGTAAGAGGGTTGGTTATACGAAGGGAAGGTATTAGCACCCAACGTATCTATAGTACTCTATAGGTTTCTTTGCTTTGTTTTTCATTCCATGTTATTGAGAGGTTCTTGTGAAATAGGTGGGACCTAAGGTGTTTGTTTGATTATGCTCGCAAAGATCATCGCGATCCTCTGCATACATATCCCTTAGAGGGAATCAGAGCATCTGTAGCTCGGGGTCTACGGGTGCTAAGGTTTGAATGGTTTTTTCTGTTTTGTTTTGTTTTGCTCGCCAAGGATCGACCTTGTGCCTACGTATTCTCAAAGGGATGTTGAGAAAGTCAGAGCAATCGTAGTTCCCACTTATGCTAGTGGAAGCAAAGGAAAATAGACAAATGTCGTCTAAATGCTAGATGTATCTAATCTATATCATCACATACATCTGTTTGATTTTTGTTTGTTTAACCAGCCTTGTGGCAAAAACTTTCAATGAAGTCAGCCTTGTGACAAAAAGTTTTGATTAATCAGCCAGCCTCGTGGCAAAAGTTTCAATGAAGTCAGCCTTGTGACAAAAACTTTGATTAATCATCCAGTACGGTGGTAAAACAGTTTGATTGATTAGCCAGCCTTGTGGCAAAAAGAAGTTTGATTGATTAGCCAGCCTTGTGGCAAAAAGTTTGATTTTGATTGATTGATTGTTTGTGATGATATAGAAGAGATACTCCTAGCATAGAGATGAAAAATGTCTAATCTCCTAGGGTATTTGATTTGGATATTGGGGATGCTTATAAGAAGCCCGTGGGTCCTTGTACGAAGCCCAAGAGGAGGCTATCCGAGGGTCCTTGCATTGTAAGCCCAAGAGGAGGCTATGGGAGGGACAATCCAGGGTCCTTGCATTGTAAGCCCAAGAGGAGGCTATGGGAGGGTCACTCGTTTGTACAAAGCCCAAGGGGAGGCATGGTATAGTTGGTTTGAGCTCTTAGAGCGATTTCACCGGGAAACCATACTCTATGTCCTAACCTAAACTAGGGAGATTCTTTGCACGAAGCCCAATAGGAGGCTATGGGGAACCTAGTGTTGTACTAAGTTGAACAAGTATATATAACACGATCACAAGTATGAACAAGTACAAACAAATATGCACAAGTACATAAACAAATATGAACAGTTATATGAACAGTTATATATGACAAAGTGTGTGTATATAATGGAGTTTATGAAGGAAATATACCTGTAAGCATGATCCATTTGTATACACAGGGCTCGGGACTCACACTCGAGGAGAGGTCCACTTGAGTTTATTCAAAGCTATGTAAACAGGTATTTACAAAAGGGGCTTGGGACTTATACCTACATGGAGGCCCATGGTATTTTTGGGAAGATTTGAAGAAACCTTCATTTTTGGTTTGTTATTCAAAGTTAAAAACAGATTGAGATATGTACAAAAGGCGTACAATGAAATACCTAATTTCATGTACTGGAATGGGTATGTACAAAAGGGCTTGGGACTTATACCTACGTGGAGGCCCATGGTATATTTACAAAAGCATGGTTGATTGTTTATTTACAGACGCGTTGTTTGTTGTTTTGAAAATAGTTTGAAAAGTATTGTTTTGAAAGAGTTTTCTGTACAAAGAAAAACTGTATAAAAGGAAAAAGGAGTGGGTCTTATACTCTCTAATATTCGAGAGGCCCCTGTTTTATTTTCATAAAACAGGGTGGATGGTTTGAAAAAGATGTGTGATTTGTTGTTAAAAAAACTGTTTGAAAGTTTTGGAAAAAAGTTTTCTGTACAAAGAAAGACGAAAGGGACTTATACTCTCTAATATTCGAGAGGCCCCACATCGTTTTGAAAATCAATTGATCAATTAAAAAGATTTAATCAATAGTTTCAAAAAGAAATGGTTTATTGTTTTTGAAAAGAATCGCGATCGCTCGTTTTAAAACAGTTTGAATTTTGAAAGAAGTCAATTTAATCAAAAGATCATCCTCAAATAACACTTAGATGATTAGGGTTTGCTTCAAAAAATATTTACAAGTTACTAAGTTTGAAAATCAAATGAAAAATAGTACTTAAAAGTATTAAAATTACTTAAAAACAAGTCATTTTAAAACTAATAAAAAATGTATCAAATAAATATTTTTTGATGATTTTTTTTGATATTCTTAAAATATATATATTAAGTGAGAGGTATGCAAAAAATGAATAAAAAATGAGTTAATTTGGTTAGTTAAATAATTAATTGAAGTTGTGAAGAAAATCAAAGAAAATAGGGACTAAAAAAATTGGTTTTGTCTCCACAAGGGTTTGAACCCACAACCTCACGCTCACCACTCAAAAACATGACCAACTGGACCACGCGCGTGGTCTGTTTAGTATTTGCAACGAATCAATTATATTTTTGAATCAATTTCTAATTTCAGTTTCAAAATCTGGCGCCAAGAACACATACCCAATTCAAATTTGAAAATTCTGAAAACTGAATTGTTTGGATCGAGTGAATAGCCTATCTTGCTCGATTTTTCACCAGGAACATGATGGTATCATTTAATTGCATTTATTTTATCTCTAAGGCTATCAATTTTCTGATGAACACGAAGAACCCTAATTTTGAGTTTCAATCTGAAATCGTGTGTGTGCATGATAAGTTGCAATTGATTGAGGGTTAATGATCCATACATATGCAGAAACAAGATGGCATGGCAGTTTTTCATTTATGATGCATGTATGATAGAGTTTGAAGTTCAAGTGACTTACCTTCAAAAACGGCCAAACTGGAGATTTGATTCTTCAATATAAGTGTTACAGATGCTTTGTATCAATCTGGATAGCTTCAATGATGATTATGGAAGGTGTCTGGATGTCTGGAACAAGCTGAATTCATCTGAGCATGGCCATGGCACCCGAACTGCAGTTGCTTCAAGTATGAATCGAATTTGAAGATGGAGGTGTTTCAGATTGCTAGTGAGTGTTTGGATCATTCATATGAAGTATATGGATGGTGTTAGGAGTGTTAGTTTGGACAGATATGGCTTGGTATGGATTTTGGCATGATAAGGTTCAATATATGCAATTATGGAAGTGAGGTAGTGATTCTGAGATTTGAGGTGTTTTTGGGTGTATGAGTGATTCAAACACATCACATTTGACATTTAGAAGTTGTGGGAAGCATCACTTTGTTCAGAACTTGCAAGGTTTGGAGGTTGAGTTTTCTACCTCACTTTGAAACACATGACTTGTAATTCAAGAAAGAAGAGAGAAAACCTATAATTGTGAGGTTTTGGTGTGATTTGAAGAGTGATTTGAACCTCTATTTATAGGCCAAGGATTCTGAATGAAGAGCTTTGCAAGTTGATCAAAGAAATGATGATTTGGCTTAAGAGATAAAATGGAATCTTTCACATTAAATGCAAATGGTTAAAAGTGACCAAACCATGGTTAAAACTCAAGCTTCTTATCCTCTTCCATTCTGATCTCAAATCAGAGAAAATATCTTCAATTATTGCCTCTTTGCATCATTGCTTGGATTATAGGTCATGTAGTCTTGAAACTTAGTGAAAAATGGTGAAAATTCAAGTGAAAATGATCACTAAATGCATAATTCAAAACCATAGCTACACTCCATATTTTTTCATGCTCTTGGACATTTTGGAAAGCTCATGTTACACACTTCAAAACCCTAGTTGAAAGTTTCTTCAAGACCTTTAAGGAAATGGGTGAAAAAGTTCCATGAACTTTGAAGAAAATGAAGTTTTAAGTGAAGTTTTCAAAAAGTACCAACTTTGAAGCTCCATATCTCTTAAATGGTTGATCTTATGGAAAAAAATTATATGTGTCAAAGTTGTTCATTGGATCAAAATCTACAACTTTCATGTTGGAAGTTTTTTTCAGTTTGTAGGTGAAATTTTGAGTTATTCCCTTCCAAAGTTTGGAAAAAACCATGAAAAATACTTAGAAATTTTTCTAAGTATGGAAAGTCAAACTTTTGACTTTTTGATTCTTGATTGATTTTCTTGATTTTTCTTGATCAAATGACTTCTCATATCATATATTGATGATTCAAAACTTCAAAAGTCATGGTTGACCAAAATTCCCCAAAAGTCAATGGTGATCTTGTACAGTTGACTTTCTCAGACGAATCGCGTTTCTGGAGATTTCAAATGAAACAGGCTATCCTCACCAAATGAATGGTATGAATGGATCTCATTGAAGCATTAGAGGATATTGAGCCATGGTTTGATTTGTGGCACCATGTCCTGATTAAAAAAGTCAGTTATTCAATGAATTAGGTCAAAAACCCTAATTGTCGACCAGATGAACATTGATGACTGTGGATCTTGAATTGAGATGTAATTTCCATTGGATGTTGTCATAGGGATTATTTGAAGATGATTGAAACCTTTGATTGACTCCCTGGGGATTTTTAGGGTTTCCCAAGTGTGATCCCTGATTTTAGTCCCTGATAGTTCCAAAACTCTGATCTGAGGATTTGTCTGATCAATCTTTGTGTAGGAGATGTTATGAGCCAATGGATTAGGTCAAAATGATGCACTTGAGGCCTTTATATCATGTCCCAAGTCATTAGGTCAAATCCTGAGCAAAGGTCAGGAGTATACTGTCTTCAGTCAAAACCCTAATTCAGCCGATTCAAAGCTGTTGAGCCTGTTGAAATGAATCTCTGAGGACCAAATGTTGATTATTGATGAAGATGATTCATTTGAGATGAAGGGAGAACAAAACCCTAATTGGTTGTTACTTGTACTGATGAGTGATTTCCTGATTAAATCCTGCTGAGTCACAAGTAGCAAACACAAGCTATGCAATTTGTTAGAGATGCAAATGATGCATATGCAAATGATATGAGGTGGTATCTTAGGTCAAAAATTGGGGTATGACAGATGCCCCTATTTAAGTTTCTTCAACCTGAGACATGAAGATTGAAAATCTTCGTTTTGATAGGGTGGAAGAGACTTAAATATCAGAAGACGCGAATTTTGGACCTAAGATACCAAAATTGCGAATGATACAAGGATATCTTTACCGAGGGAATATCAAAACTGACTCCGCTGGGGAAAAGAGGTTGGGAAGGATGTCTCAATCCGTTTTAGGAAGAGAATCCGTTTTTTTCTTTTCGGGAAAGCAAGTGTATGCTTCACCGGGGAATGATAGCTTTGTAAGAAAAGCTTACCTATCGACATCATCGACTATCAGCATGGGGATAGACTTGTTTAATAATGCGAAGGTGAAAGGTATGAAACTGTATTACCGATTATCAGCACGGGGATAGACTTGACAAGGTAAAAAGAGTTTCAAAGGTTTGGTTAATATTACCGACTATCAACCTTGGTGATAGACATGTTTAATAATATAACCAGAACAAAAAGTTACCGACTACCAGCCTTGTGATAGTGGTTTTGAAGACATGATCAATTATCAGCCGAGTGATAAAATGATTCTGGAGACTTTGCTAGGGGAATTACTGGTTATTCAGCCTTGTGAACAGTAATAAGGCCCTGATCGTCAAATGATCTTCATGATTGATTTCCTTGAGAGGAAATTTTTGAAAGAGACATAAGCTGCTCGGATGATGAAGCTATTGCTTATTGTCTGTTTTTTTACGACTCTATTTGAGGAATCGGAATTTGAATCTCTGGTAAAGACAAAGTTCTAACCAAGAATGAATTGGAAAGAAACAGTCAAACAAGACTTTGTACCCAATGAGGAATGAACTCAAATGGGGATTTTCTCCTTTGTTTTGAGAGGAAAAACTAAAGCAACCTTCTTCCACGAGGAATGATCTCAGTGGGGAACGGGAGAAAGAAGATGTTATTTCTGCTTATGGGGACAACCTACTAGAGAGATGACACGCCCATACTTGTTTCTTTTTCTTTTTTTTCTTCTTTTTTTTTCTTTTTTTTTTTGAGGATAGATATATCCTAAACAAGTGATTTCATAGCAAACATTGAAAAATGCAAGAATGCATAAATAATGCAAATATGTATGAATGATGAATGTCATGAATGTAGCATGCATACTGACAATACTGACAGACAATGAAGTATATACTGGAGAAGGACCGACGTCGCAATACAACCAGATACTTGACAAATATTCTTCAACACGGTGTAGATAACACAGGTGATGAATGATGCTGCATGCTTTCAACTTCTCTAGGGAAGATGAGTATCTTTTCTTATTAAGATGGAAGAACTTCTTCACTGGAGATGGAAAATCTTCATCACTGGGGATAAAAGAACTTCTTCACTGGGAATAGAAGAGCTTCTTCACTGGGGATAGAAGAGCTTCTTTACCTCGAGGGATAATTGCTTCAAGAATTCTTTTCTGGGACAAGAATGCCGTTGTCTCAACAATTTTTTCAGGGAGAATCCTTTTGTTCATCCTATGGAGACGACTGCTGATGTTCCTTCTGTTGTTCACAACTCAAAGGAAAATTTCGCTTTTATTTTGAAAAAGAAAAGTGAAGTAAATTCATTTAAAACTTATTTTTCTTTTTTTCAAAAGTGAATAACACAATTAAAGCGTCATTTTGCAAGCTAAAAGAAATTAGAGATTGCAAACAAATGGGCACAAGGCTCAAATTTATTTAATAGGATGGTAATCAGCTAAAGGCGTGATTCCATGGAGTATTTACAAAAGTTGGAAATGGTAATTATGCGGAAAAGGCTACATTGAAAGCAATAACCACTATTCCCTCTAACAACTTTGAGTTCCAACTGTGCTTGTCGCTTCAGATTGGCGATAATTTGATTGAAGATCCTTTGATGAGAAAGACTCCTCAGGTGACGAAGTACGGACTGATGCAGTTACTTTGTCATAAATCCCTAATTTTTGCCTAGATTGCCCTTTCAGGTTTTCAATCTACCAGGATGAATTTTTTTCTGTTTTTGTCTCTAATTTTTGCCTGGACCGCCCTTTCGGGTTTTCAATCCACCGAGACGCTCATTTTTGCCTAAGTCGCCCTTTGCGGGTTTTCGACTTACCGAGCTGTTCTTTTGTATTTTTTAGACAAAGTATTTCTTGACTGCATCAGCATTCACAGGATATGGGAGTTCATCACCATCCATGGTTGTAAGAATCATGGCGCCGCCAGAAAATGTTCTTTTGACAACATACGGGCCTTCGTAATTAGGAGACCATTTGCCCCTAGAATCTGGTTGAAAGGACAAGATCTTTTTAAGCACGAGGTCGCCTTCTTGAAATTCACGAGGTCGAACCTTTTTGTTGAAGGCTTGTTTCATCCTTGCTTGGTATAACTGTCCATGGCAAAGAGCAGTCATACGTTTTTCTTCGATTAAGTTCAACTGATCGTATCTGCTTTGACACCATTCAGCCTCTGATAACTTAGTCTCCATGAGGACTCTCATTGATGGGATTTCAACTTCTACGGGAAGCACAGCTTCCATGCCGTATACTAGAGAAAAGGGAGTTGCCCCTGTTGAAGTACGCACTGAAGTACGGTACCCGTGCAAAGCAAATGGCAGCATTTCATGCCAGTCTTTGTAAGTGACGACCATTTTCTGGACGATCTTCTTAATGTTCTTGTTGGCGGCTTCCACGGCGCCGTTCATTTTTGGTCTGTAAGGAGAAGAGTTATGATGCTCAATCTTGAATTCCTCACATAATTCTTTCATCATCTTGTTATTCAAGTTTGAACCATTGTCAGTAATGATCTTGCTGGGAATACCATATCGGCAAATGATGTTGTTCTTGATGAACCTCACAACCACTTGTCTTGTAACATTGGCGTAAGATGCTGCTTCGACCCATTTGGTGAAGTAATCAATTGCTACCAAGATGAAACGATGACCGTTTGAAGCTTTTGGTTCGATCATTCCAATCATGTCGATACCCCACATGGAGAAAGGCCACGGAGATGAGAGAACGTTGAGTAGAGTCGGTGGCACATGGATCTTATCTGCATAGATCTGGCACTTGTGACATCTCTTCACGTGTTTGTAACAGTCAGATTCCATTGTCAACCAATAGTATCCTGCTCTTAAGATTTTCTTGGACATTGCATGCCCATTTGAATGAGTTCCAAAGGACCCTTCATGCACTTCATGCATTAACATATCTGCTTCGTGTCTATCCACGCATCTGAGCAAAACCATGTCGAAGTTTCTTTTGTATAGCACATCTCCGTTCAGGAAGAAACTGCCAGAAAGTCTCCTTAGAGTTTTCTTATCTTTGTTTGATGCCCCAAGTGGGTACTCTTGAGTTTGAAGGAAGCGTTTGATGTCGTGAAACCACGGTTTATCATCGATGACTGCTTCAGTTGCAAATACATAGGCGGGCCTTTCAAGGCGCGTAATTCTGACTTTAGGCACATCATTCCAGTGATTGACTTTGAACATGGAAGATAGAGTAGCCAAGGCGTCTGCCATTCGATTCTGATCTCGAGGTATATGATGCAATTCAACCTTGTTGAAGAAAGTCAACAAACGTCTTGCATAATCTCTGTAAGGAATCAAGCCAGGGTGGTAAGTTTCCCACCTGTCTTTGATTTGGTTGATCACGAGGGCTGAATCTCCATATATGTCGAGGATCTTGATCCTTAAGTCAATGGCTTCTTCGAGACCCATGATACAAGCTTCATATTCTGCGATGTTGTTGGTACAATCAAATAGCAATCTGGCAGAGAATGGGATATGAGTACCCTTGGGAGTGATGATGATTGCCCCAATTCCATTTCCAAAAGCGTTTACAGCTCCATCAAAAATTAGGCCCCATCTTGATCCAGGCTCAGGACCTTCTTCAGGTAACGGTTCGTCACAATCTTTCATCTTCAAGTACAAGACATCTTCATCAGGAAAGTCAAACTTGAGAGATTGATATTCATTAATTGGTTGATGCGCCAAATGATCGGCGAGAATGCTTCCTTTGACCGCTTTTTGAGCACGGTATTCAATGTCATATTCGGATAACAGCATTTGCCATCGGGCAATCCTTCCTGTTAAGGCGGGCTTTTCAAAGACATACTTGATCGGATCCATTTTGGAGATTAACCAAGTGGTATTGTTGATCATGTACTGGCGAAGACGTTTTGAAGCCCAAGCCAAAGCACAACATGTTTTTTCGAGCATGGAGTAACGAGACTCACAGTCTGTGAATTTCTTACTCAAGTAATAGATGGCATGCTCCTTCTTACCAGTTTCATCTTGTTGTCCAAGCATACAGCCCATGGATTCTTCTAACACAGTAAGGTACATGATTAACGGTCTTCCTTCAACTGGAGGAATCAATACTGGTGGTTCTAACAGGTATTCCTTGATACTGTCGAACGCTTTCTGGCAATCTTCAGTCCATACAACCCCTTGATCTTTGCGGAGAAGCTTGAAAATTGGCCCACAAGTAGCAGTCATTTGAGAGATAAATCTGGAGATGTAGTTCAATCGTCCGAGAAATCCTCTTACTTGTTTTTCAGTCTTTGGTGCAGGCATCTCTTGAATAGCTCTGACTTTGTCGGGATCTACTTCAATACCTCTTTGGCTGACAATGAAACCCAAAAGTTTTCCAGATCTAACCCCAAAAGTACATTTGTTAGGATTCAAGCGAAGCTGGTATTTCCTTAATCTTTGAAACAACTTCAAAAGGTATTCAATATGTTCTTCTTCTGTGCTGGACTTGGCTATCATGTCGTCCACATAAACTTCAATTTCTTTATGCATCATGTCATGAAAGAGAGTAGTCATTGCCCTTTGTTAAGTTGCGCCTGCATTCTTCAATCCAAACGGCATTACTTTGTAGCAAAAGGTACCCCATGGGGTGATGAAAGATGTCTTCTCCATGTCTTCAGGAGCCATCTTGATCTGATTATAACCGGAGAACCCGTCCATGAAAGAAAAGACGTTGAACTTAGCGGTGTTATCGACCAGCATGTCGATATGTGGTAATGGAAAGTCATCTTTTGGACTGGCCTTGTTCAAGTCACGGTAGTCAACACACATTCTGACTTTGCCATCTTTCTTCGGAACTGGCACTATGTTGGCCAACCATTGAGGATATTCTGAGGTGACAAGAAAACCTGCGTCGAGCTGTTTTTGGACTTCTACTTTGATCTTGTTAGCCATATCAGGGTGAGTCCTTCGCAATTTCTGCTTAACTGGCGGACATTCTGGCTTCAATGGCAAGTAATGCTGAACAATATTGGTATCCAACCCAGGCATGTCTTGGTAGGACCAGGCAAACACGTCAACATATTCTTTGAGAAGGTCTGTCAACTTACTCTTGATATCAGCATCAAGCAGCGATCCAATGGTCACTTCTTTTTTGTCTTCTTCAGAACCCAAGTTGATCTTTTCTAAAGGCTCTTTGTGAGGCAGAATGGCTCTTTCCTCGTGCTTAAGTAATCGAGAGATCTCGTCCGGGATCTCCTCTTCTTCCTCTTCTTCGGCTTCGAACACAGGAAACTCAAAGTTGGGAGAGGGCATAGGGTTATTGCATTCAATGGGTTTATCAATAGTAAATCTGCACATGTGATTTATATTTATTTCAGAAAATTTATGAATGCAAGAGTGTATGCAGATTTTTTTTGAAAAAGTTTTTTTTTTATTTTTATTTTGGTTTTTTAGGATTACCATTTCCAGAAAAAAGCAAAAACAAAACATATAATGTAGGGAATTCAAAATGACACTTTATTTATGATTCATTTTTGAAACAAAGCCCTAAACACAAACTCATTTGCCTTGGGCAGGACAAAGAGGGAAACTTTTAAAACAAAGCCCTATACACAAAGTTATTTGGGCGGAACATTTAAAAGCAAAGCCCTATAAAACATCTCTCTGCTTTGGGCAAGGCAGGAGGTCAAAATAACAGCGAGGTGATTACTTTGAGCGGCGAACAACATTCGGAACGTCGACAGCCTTCCAGTAGCAACGAACTCCTCTGTGTATTATGTATTCAGGAAAATTCTCCCAGAATTATCTTCAGTATTGACATTGACCGCTGGTCGAGCAGGATTTGAAGGTCCTGGTTTGTCAACCTTGTTCTTTGTAGAGTTGAAACGGTCTTCTTCTACTTCTTGAAGAGCATAAGACGAGTCACAATCTTCAGAATTTTCAGGATGTATTTCCCAGTCTTCAGGATGAAGAGACTCATTGTCAGCGACACTTTCTGAGTCAGTTGCGGGACCATCTTCCCCTTCATCTTCAAAAATGGCATTTATGTGATAATAACCACCTTCAGGATTGTTAATCTTGGCAGATGCATTGAATCCGAAATCTTCAGTAATTTCAGGCTGTTGAGAAAATTGACAGGACTGATAAGCCTCTTCTGGTTGACTATCATATTCAAAGGAATCTCCCCATCCAGTTGGTTGGATATCTTCAATCGCAATCTTGTAACTTTCAGGTGCAGTGTATTTCACCATATAATCAAATTTTCCACTTGGTTGTCCCAAGGTGTCCCAGATCTCTGCAGGAACAGGCTCAGTTTCTTTGCCTTTGGATTTCTCTAAAGGAGGATATGGTTCTTCCTGAGATATGTATCCCGAGTCATTGAGATAACATTTCCATTCTTCTTCAGGATCAGGTAGACCTTCTTCAATGCATTCTTCGATAAGGACATTAACCTCTTGAGGAATTGGGTTAAGGAATCCTCCACTAATGAATGTTTCTTTGATCGGTCGAAGGGTTTCATCCTTCTTGGTGCAGTTTGAGAATGTTGGTGAACATCCGAGACCTGCTCTAGTTTCATTCTTAGTAGGGATCACAACTTGCCCCCAGCCAGTGGTAGTTCCATCTTTCACTACTTTTACCGCCTCTTTGAAAGAAGAGATCGATGCTTTCTTCTTGGAAGATTCGTCTTCTAAAGAGAGACCTTGGAACTGCGTTCCTTCCACATCATCAGCACTGATGAAAGAGAAATTGGATAAATGGCTCACCATCAAGGCTTGTTCTCCACTTATTGTTACCAATTTTCCATTTGTTACAAACTTTAACTTTTGATGGAGCGTAGAAGTTACTGCCCCTGCTTCATGAATCCATGGTCGTCCCAACAGACAGCTATAAGCAGCTTGAATGTCCATGACCTGGAAGATGATTTGAAATGTATGCGGACCAATTGTCATGGGAAGGTTGACTTCACCGATAACAGATTTTCGCGATCCATCAAATGCTTTGACAACTACACCACTGAACTTCATAGGCATTCCTTGGTATGACAAACGAGCAAGAGTCGTCTTTGGCATCACATTCAAGGAAGATCCGGTGTCTACCAACACATTAGACAAAGAGTCCGACTGACAGTTCATAGAAATGTGCAAAGCAAGATTGTGATTTTTACCCTCCTCGGGGAGTTCTTCATCACAGAAGCTTAAATTGTTACAAGCTGTTATGTTGGCTATTATCCCATCGAAGTGGTCAACAGTCACATCATGATCTACAAAAGCTTGATCTAAGACCTTCATCAGGGCTTCCCTGTGGGCTTCAGAGTTTAACAGTAATGAAAGTATTGAGATTTTTGAAGGAGTCTGCATAAGCTGATCCACAATCTTGTATTCACTTCTTTTGATAAGCTTCAAAATTTCATCAAAATCAGGATTGACATTGGTTCCACTGGACTGACCAACATCAGTGTTTGTATTACTAACAGGAGTTTCCACAGGATTTCCCACTGGAACATTGACAGGATTTTGTCCGGTTGTAGGAGCAACAGGCTGTTTCGGAGGTAGTGGAGTATACACACGTCCACTTCTTGTTACACGACTTACATCAGCAATGTTTTCAACAGATGAGAGAGTAGGCAAAGGAACTTTTTGTCCATCTTTTATCATTGTAGCATTGTAGTTGTATGGAACTGCCTTGTCAGAGTCATAGGGAACAGGTCCAGGTAGACAGATGATCAAAGGAGCAATAGGAACCTTCGGCTTGTTGTAAGTAACTTCCATGCGCTCAGGCATGTTGAAATGAGGAACGATGACGTTAACTGTAGGCATTTCCGAGTTGATATCTGAGACTAAAAGCTCATGCGGATAACATCCTATCATGTTAACTTCATTTTCATCCCTATTTCTGTAGATCTCAATAGTACCATTATCTAGCAAAACTTGGAGATCTCTTCTCACAATCGAACACCCGTGAGGATCCACACAACATATTCTACAGGAACCGTATTGATGCTGGCGAAAATTCGGCCCCCGACAAAGAGTAGCGTGCATTTGTACCAAATCTGCTCTTGAGAAGTTGATATTATAGACTCGGTATTGGCCAGGACATCCATATACCATGTTTACCACATGCCCTCCATGATTGGGCAGCGGATTTGCTTGTACATTTGGATTCAAATTTCTGAAAGAGAGGAGATTAGATCTAACCAACCTCTGAACTTCATATTTCAAAGCTATGCAATGCTCAAGATCATGGCCAGGTGCTCCTTGATGATAAGGGCATGAGACCTCAGCTTTGTACCACCATGGGAGTTTTTCAGGTACTGGTGGTGGTGCTTTAGTTTGGACAAGACCTCTTTCAATCAAGGCAGGGTACAATTCTGTGTACGTCATTGGAATCGGATCAAACTGTGGAGCTCTTTGTACACGATTCTGATTATTGTTAAACTGTTGAGCCTGTGGTCGAGGCGGTTGTTGCTGAAACTGAGGAGTAAATCCCGGATTTGTGTTAACGACTGGTGTGATAGCAGCAACCGGTCGTTGACGATTGACATTTCCTCTTGGCCTCCCTTGGGATACCATGTCAACACTTTGTTCTTTCTTCTTTGGGAAACCACTTTCGAACTTTTTGGTTCCACTTGAAGATCCACCTTCTTTAGTCAGACGTCCAGTTCGGACTCCTTCTTCTAGACGCATCCCCATGTTTACCATTTCGGTGAAATCACTTGGAGCACTAGCAATCATGCGTTCATAGTAAAACGGACTGAGAGTATTCAAAAAGATCTTTGTCATCTCTTTTTCTTTTAACGGTGGATTAATCTGAGCAGCAGTTTCTCTCCATCGTTGGGCATACTCTTTGAAAGCTTCATGGTCTTTCTGAGCCATGGACCGAAGCTGATCTCTGTCTGGAGCCATATTCGAGTTATACTTGTATTGTCGGACAAAGGCCTCGCCTAGATCGTTGAAAGTCCGAATATTGGTGCTATCCAAGCCTGTGTACCACTTCAGTGCGGCACCAGTCAAACTGTCTTGAAAGTAATGGATAAGCAACTGATGATTATCTGCATAAGTAGACATCTTTCTGGCATACATCACGAGATGACTTTGCGGACAAGAACTACCTTTGTACTTCTCAAAGTCTGGGACCTTGAATTTAGCAGGTATTTGCACACTGGGAACCAAACATAGCTCCTGGGCATTCTTTCCAAACAAATCTTTGCCACGAATAGCTTTAACTTCCAACTGCATCTTGTTAAACTGCTCTTGGAGATCTCCCACAAGACTTCGCTGATTTGTGCTATCACCCTGATCATGATAAATCTCATTGCCATCATAAGGAACAGTGTGAACCGTAGGAGTCGGAACTGTCATAGTGGGTTGAGAAAGTGCCATAGTGATTTGGGAAAAAGTTACCCCTGAATGTGGAATAAATGCCGAACCTTGTGCAGCAGGCGCTTCAGTTGTAGCTGTTTGAACCCCAGAGAAATTATGGCGGAAACCTGTACCAAAGCTGAAAGGCGGGCCCCAACCTTCTGGCATAGAGAAAGATGGAATACCGAATGCAACTGTAGAAACTGGAGTAGTGACTTCAGATGTTACCGTTGCTTGACTGTTGGGTGGCGGCGGCTGATTCTGTGCGGCCATTAAAGAGTCAACCAGAGTAGTGAGACTTTCCAACTTTTCCTGAAGGGTGGTCACTGTACCACGAAGCTCAATATTCTCTTGTTCAGAGTGTTCCATTACTCTTCTTCTGCTTGAACGAGTATTGTATCTGTGATCTGATTGCGAGCGCGGTCGAGAAACTTTGAGACGCGACAGCTTGACGATCTATTGGAGAAAGATCCAAAAGATGAGACTCTATACAACAGACTCGATATGCAGAATGATGTATGCAAAAAGAAATTTATGATTTTTCCAAATATCTTAAAGATTATTTCCTTGCAAACATTTGAACACAAACAATTCTTTTATTGAAATAATGGGAAATGTTACAACATTGGAGCGTAGCTCCTTACAAAAGCAAATGATAAATAAAAAGCTAAACAATCCTAAGCATCTTCATCAGACGAAGAACCAAATGCATTGTGCAGCTTGAGCTTCATGATTTCTTTCCCATAGTAAGCTTTCAACTCGGCCTTTTCAGCTCTCAGCTTGTCAACCACATTCTTCCAATTGTCAGGTATCGGAGCGTTGCTTGTTGAGCCTTCAAGCTTTTTCTTGCT
Organism: Vicia villosa; assembly: GCF_029867415.1. NCBI lineage: Eukaryota > Viridiplantae > Streptophyta > Magnoliopsida > Fabales > Fabaceae > Vicia > Vicia villosa. Next base: position 177,591,122 of record NC_081182.1, read on the forward strand.
TTCTTTGATGTATCTTCTGATTGCGGCATCTTTCCGACGGATCTTCTCATCTTTGTTCATGAGCCATCCATCCTGATAATAGAGAGTTTCTTCATGTTCTTTCACTTGTTTCTTCAACTTTCTATTTTCCACATCAGTTCTTCGAAACTTTTCTTCCCAAGCGTCTTTTTCTATCCTCATCTTGGCCAAAGTGTCTTGGTATTCTTTCATAGTGGGAATGTTGGGTCGTTGAGATACTGCAGGAAACATGGGTTTTTCATAAGCATAAGGCATTTGGAACTCCTTGGCTCTTTTCTTTACCCAGCAGGTATAGGCGTTCGTAGCAATACAGTTCTTTATCTCACCTTTTTCTTTCCATCGGATGTCGTACCAGGCTTTCACCATTTTTGTCTTCAACCCTTGAGGATCATTTCCTTCCTGATAGAAGTAGCTTTCCACTGTAGGGCCAATGGGTTTAGTTGAATTTGCATACCCGAGTTGTCGTCGGGCTAGGACCGGATTGTAGTTAATTCCTCCTTGTGTACCAATGAGGGGTACGTTGGCGAATTCTCCACAACTTTCAATGGTTTCTGTACCGCAGCGAGCCAAGGTATACCACTGAATATCATTATTAGTAAGAGACATAAGTCTTTGAGACCAACGTAAACCTTCCCGGTTTTCCGTGAAAATGGGAGACTTAGGTAAGTGTGAAACAATCCATTTGAACAACAGAGGTGCACAACATACAATAATTCCACCACCTTGGTGATTCCTATGATGGACAGAGAAATACATGTCACCAAGCAGAGTCGGAACGGGATTTCCATTCAAAAAGACCTTTATGGCATTGATATCAACAAAGTCGTCGATATTGGGAAACAGAACCAACCCATAGATGAGCAAGGCTAGTACAGCTTCAAAAGCTATCATGCTACCAGTCTCGATGAAATCAAAGGCTCTCTTTATTAGAAACTGTGAAGGCAAACCTGGAAGGTTTCCTTTGGTAGTCCAATTACTCTCTATTTCAGATTTCTTCAAGTGGGTACCTGTTGCAATGACTGGTGACTTAGGAATGGCTTCCAAACCATTGAAAGGTATTTTGTCAGACACAGGAATACCCAAAAGATTGGCATATTCTTCCAAGGTTGGTACCAACTGATAGTCTGGAAAGGTAAAACACCGGTAGACGGGATCATAAAACTGAACCAGAGTTTTGAGAAGTCCTTCATCAACATGAGTGTTCAAGATAGGCAAAAGCTTTCCATGGCTTTTCCTAAAATCAGAAGGATCTTGTACAAAAGACGCTAACTCTTTCAGTCTTTCCACATTAGGCTCTTTGAAACCGTACCTCTTGGTATGCCTTTTTACCCATTCCATAACCTAATCCTATAATGTTTGCAAAGAAAATTCTCTAATTGTTTGGAAAAAATCATGTTTTTATGGAAAAAGATTTTTTTTTTATTTTTTTTTATGGATGTATGAACGCATGGATGCATGGATGCCACATATTCAAATATGGTAAAGCGAGCATGGTAACGCAAACATGGTACTGTAAACATGGCAACACAAACATGGTAACACAAACATGGTACACACAGGTTCAAAGGTCCAGCGTCACGAGCATGAGGTCAGAGAACCAAATATGGGATAGTTCTAGTTAATCACCTGCAAAACATGTTCTACTGATACGTCAGAGTCTACATTTTTCTTTCGGATATTACCGGCTTTCCACAATTAAACTCATGAGCCAGCAATATTCTCAAGAAAAACTCGTCTGAGTGTGGTTCTCCGCATGACAACTAATCCAAGTCTTCACCTGAATAGTTTCTGCACCACAACCTAATAAGGCCAGGATGGGTTGGGGTTCTACGGTCTCTCAGCTTCTACAGTTCAATGAAAGCAACAATGTCTTCGCAATTAACTTGCTAAACATATATTACAAACAAGGAACCTCCACTGAGCGGAAGGATTCTCACGTGCGCCTGCACATGACTATACCCTCCACCTAATTTCTTATGTGTACTTAATCCGGGTTAGGATTTGTCCATAATGTATCACTTGTAACAGAACCACACAAGTAACAGAACCAAAACCACACATATAACAAAAATGAAATGAAAAATAAAGTAAATAGAATTAACCCTTCCTTTGGAAACAATAAAAAGATGGTCCCCAGTGAAGTCACCATTTTTCTGTCGCGGGCGAAAAATCGTTTTGTTCCTCTTTTTGTGGGATGAGACACCTGATGCCTTCTTTGGGCTCGAGTGCTCAAAAAAATGATTTTTCTTTTGTACGGACCAAACTTTTTATTATTTCCAAAGGAGGAAAAGGAAAAAAGCTGCAATAACCTAAAAGTGGGGGGAGAGATCTTTGGGTAAGAGGGTTGGTTATACGAAGGGAAGGTATTAGCACCCAACGTATCTATAGTACTCTATAGGTTTCTTTGCTTTGTTTTTCATTCCATGTTATTGAGAGGTTCTTGTGAAATAGGTGGGACCTAAGGTGTTTGTTTGATTATGCTCGCAAAGATCATCGCGATCCTCTGCATACATATCCCTTAGAGGGAATCAGAGCATCTGTAGCTCGGGGTCTACGGGTGCTAAGGTTTGAATGGTTTTTTCTGTTTTGTTTTGTTTTGCTCGCCAAGGATCGACCTTGTGCCTACGTATTCTCAAAGGGATGTTGAGAAAGTCAGAGCAATCGTAGTTCCCACTTATGCTAGTGGAAGCAAAGGAAAATAGACAAATGTCGTCTAAATGCTAGATGTATCTAATCTATATCATCACATACATCTGTTTGATTTTTGTTTGTTTAACCAGCCTTGTGGCAAAAACTTTCAATGAAGTCAGCCTTGTGACAAAAAGTTTTGATTAATCAGCCAGCCTCGTGGCAAAAGTTTCAATGAAGTCAGCCTTGTGACAAAAACTTTGATTAATCATCCAGTACGGTGGTAAAACAGTTTGATTGATTAGCCAGCCTTGTGGCAAAAAGAAGTTTGATTGATTAGCCAGCCTTGTGGCAAAAAGTTTGATTTTGATTGATTGATTGTTTGTGATGATATAGAAGAGATACTCCTAGCATAGAGATGAAAAATGTCTAATCTCCTAGGGTATTTGATTTGGATATTGGGGATGCTTATAAGAAGCCCGTGGGTCCTTGTACGAAGCCCAAGAGGAGGCTATCCGAGGGTCCTTGCATTGTAAGCCCAAGAGGAGGCTATGGGAGGGACAATCCAGGGTCCTTGCATTGTAAGCCCAAGAGGAGGCTATGGGAGGGTCACTCGTTTGTACAAAGCCCAAGGGGAGGCATGGTATAGTTGGTTTGAGCTCTTAGAGCGATTTCACCGGGAAACCATACTCTATGTCCTAACCTAAACTAGGGAGATTCTTTGCACGAAGCCCAATAGGAGGCTATGGGGAACCTAGTGTTGTACTAAGTTGAACAAGTATATATAACACGATCACAAGTATGAACAAGTACAAACAAATATGCACAAGTACATAAACAAATATGAACAGTTATATGAACAGTTATATATGACAAAGTGTGTGTATATAATGGAGTTTATGAAGGAAATATACCTGTAAGCATGATCCATTTGTATACACAGGGCTCGGGACTCACACTCGAGGAGAGGTCCACTTGAGTTTATTCAAAGCTATGTAAACAGGTATTTACAAAAGGGGCTTGGGACTTATACCTACATGGAGGCCCATGGTATTTTTGGGAAGATTTGAAGAAACCTTCATTTTTGGTTTGTTATTCAAAGTTAAAAACAGATTGAGATATGTACAAAAGGCGTACAATGAAATACCTAATTTCATGTACTGGAATGGGTATGTACAAAAGGGCTTGGGACTTATACCTACGTGGAGGCCCATGGTATATTTACAAAAGCATGGTTGATTGTTTATTTACAGACGCGTTGTTTGTTGTTTTGAAAATAGTTTGAAAAGTATTGTTTTGAAAGAGTTTTCTGTACAAAGAAAAACTGTATAAAAGGAAAAAGGAGTGGGTCTTATACTCTCTAATATTCGAGAGGCCCCTGTTTTATTTTCATAAAACAGGGTGGATGGTTTGAAAAAGATGTGTGATTTGTTGTTAAAAAAACTGTTTGAAAGTTTTGGAAAAAAGTTTTCTGTACAAAGAAAGACGAAAGGGACTTATACTCTCTAATATTCGAGAGGCCCCACATCGTTTTGAAAATCAATTGATCAATTAAAAAGATTTAATCAATAGTTTCAAAAAGAAATGGTTTATTGTTTTTGAAAAGAATCGCGATCGCTCGTTTTAAAACAGTTTGAATTTTGAAAGAAGTCAATTTAATCAAAAGATCATCCTCAAATAACACTTAGATGATTAGGGTTTGCTTCAAAAAATATTTACAAGTTACTAAGTTTGAAAATCAAATGAAAAATAGTACTTAAAAGTATTAAAATTACTTAAAAACAAGTCATTTTAAAACTAATAAAAAATGTATCAAATAAATATTTTTTGATGATTTTTTTTGATATTCTTAAAATATATATATTAAGTGAGAGGTATGCAAAAAATGAATAAAAAATGAGTTAATTTGGTTAGTTAAATAATTAATTGAAGTTGTGAAGAAAATCAAAGAAAATAGGGACTAAAAAAATTGGTTTTGTCTCCACAAGGGTTTGAACCCACAACCTCACGCTCACCACTCAAAAACATGACCAACTGGACCACGCGCGTGGTCTGTTTAGTATTTGCAACGAATCAATTATATTTTTGAATCAATTTCTAATTTCAGTTTCAAAATCTGGCGCCAAGAACACATACCCAATTCAAATTTGAAAATTCTGAAAACTGAATTGTTTGGATCGAGTGAATAGCCTATCTTGCTCGATTTTTCACCAGGAACATGATGGTATCATTTAATTGCATTTATTTTATCTCTAAGGCTATCAATTTTCTGATGAACACGAAGAACCCTAATTTTGAGTTTCAATCTGAAATCGTGTGTGTGCATGATAAGTTGCAATTGATTGAGGGTTAATGATCCATACATATGCAGAAACAAGATGGCATGGCAGTTTTTCATTTATGATGCATGTATGATAGAGTTTGAAGTTCAAGTGACTTACCTTCAAAAACGGCCAAACTGGAGATTTGATTCTTCAATATAAGTGTTACAGATGCTTTGTATCAATCTGGATAGCTTCAATGATGATTATGGAAGGTGTCTGGATGTCTGGAACAAGCTGAATTCATCTGAGCATGGCCATGGCACCCGAACTGCAGTTGCTTCAAGTATGAATCGAATTTGAAGATGGAGGTGTTTCAGATTGCTGGTGAGTGTTTGGATCATTCATATGAAGTATATGGATGGTGTTAGGAGTGTTAGTTTGGACAGATATGGCTTGGTATGGATTTTGGCATGATAAGGTTCAATATATGCAATTATGGAAGTGAGGTAGTGATTCTGAGATTTGAGGTGTTTTTGGGTGTATGAGTGATTCAAACACATCACATTTGACATTTAGAAGTTGTGGGAAGCATCACTTTGTTCAGAACTTGCAAGGTTTGGAGGTTGAGTTTTCTACCTCACTTTGAAACACATGACTTGTAATTCAAGAAAGAAGAGAGAAAACCTATAATTGTGAGGTTTTGGTGTGATTTGAAGAGTGATTTGAACCTCTATTTATAGGCCAAGGATTCTGAATGAAGAGCTTTGCAAGTTGATCAAAGAAATGATGATTTGGCTTAAGAGATAAAATGAAATCTTTCACATTAAATGCAAATGGTTAAAAGTGACCAAACCATGGTTAAAACTCAAGCTTCTTATCCTCTTCCATTCTGATCTCAAATCAGAGAAAATATCTTCAATTATTGCCTCTTTGCATCATTGCTTGGATTATAGGTCATGTAGTCTTGAAACTTAGTGAAAAATGGTGAAAATTCAAGTGAAAATGATCACTAAATGCATAATTCAAAACCATAGCTACACTCCATATTTTTTCATGCTCTTGGACATTTTGGAAAGCTCATGTTACACACTTCAAAACCCTAGTTGAAAGTTTCTTCAAGACCTTTAAGGAAATGGGTGAAAAAGTTCCATGAACTTTGAAGAAAATGAAGTTTTAAGTGAAGTTTTCAAAAAGTACCAACTTTGAAGCTCCATATCTCTTAAATGGTTGATCTTATGGAAAAAAATTATATGTGTCAAAGTTGTTCATTGGATCAAAATCTACAACTTTCATGTTGGAAGTTTTTTTCAGTTTGTAGGTGAAATTTTGAGTTATTCCCTTCCAAAGTTTGGAAAAAACCATGAAAAATACTTAGAAATTTTTCTAAGTATGGAAAGTCAAACTTTTGACTTTTTGATTCTTGATTGATTTTCTTGATTTTTCTTGATCAAATGACTTCTCATATCATATATTGATGATTCAAAACTTCAAAAGTCATGGTTGACCAAAATTCCCCAAAAGTCAATGGTGATCTTGTACAGTTGACTTTCTCAGACGAATCGCGTTTCTGGAGATTTCAAATGAAACAGGCTATCCTCACCAAATGAATGGTATGAATGGATCTCATTGAAGCATTAGAGGATATTGAGCCATGGTTTGAGTTGTGGCACCATGTCCTGATTAAAAAAGTCAATTATTTAATGAATTAGGTCAAAAACCCTAATTGTCGACCAGATGAACATTGATGACTGTGGATCTTGAATTGAGATGTAATTTCCATTGGATGTTGTCATAGGGATTATTTGAAGATGATTGAAACCTTTGATTGACTCCCTGGGGATTTTTAGGGTTTCCCAAGTGTGATCCCTGATTTTAGTCCCTGATAGTTCCAAAACCCTGATCTGAGGATTTGTCTGATCAATCTTTGTGTAGGAGATGTTATGAGCCAATGGATTAGGTCAAAATGATGCACTTGAGGCCTTTATATCATGTCCCAAGTCATTAGGTCAAATCCTGAGCAAAGGTCAGGAGTATACTGTCTTCAGTCAAAACCCTAATTCAGCCGATTCAAAGCTGTTGAGCCTGTTGAAATGAATCTCTGAGGACCAAATGTTGATTATTGATGAAGATGATTCATTTGAGATGAAGGGAGAACAAAACCCTAATTGGTTGTTACTTGTACTGATGAGTGATTTCCTGATTAAATCCTGCTGAGTCACAAGTAGCAAACACAAGCTATGCAATTTGTTAGAGATGCAAATAATGCATATGCAAATGATATGAGGTGGTATCTTAGGTCAAAAATTGGGGTATGACACACCCCAACCAAGTTACTTATTTGAAATAAACATACGCCCAGATTATTATATAGTGAAATCAGAATTATGCAATGAAAAGCGCGCGTGAATTTAAACCAGCGAATCAGACGATGACAAATCATCATCTTCCCCAACACACCTGCAAGAAACCTGAGGAATTGGCTACAAATTCGCTACGAATTCTTCCGTAGCAGAAGAACCTGAAAAATAGCGAACAGCACATACTGGACAATAAATATTTCGCACCTATCCTATTCCCTTCGTTTCAACCATACGAACATGTTCATGCTATTGATTTAACCTAATTTCACCTCTATTGAAAAGCCCCAATTTTAAACCTAAAACCTTAAACTCAGACGTTAATGGAAGAACACGAACGAACCACGCAAGCTTCAATTAACCAAACCATAAACGTTCCCCACATTCATATGAATCATAATACACAATCAAAAGTCAACAATAATGCATGAGATGCCCTAATCGATCTAAGTTTCAGAGCGGTTTACCTTGGCTCGTTGGAGAATTTTCTGGGGGTGCTGAAGCAGAGTAATGATCCCAATCGATTCAGAAACCTCCAAAGAACCTTTTGCAACCCTTAAAAGCTTCTGAGAGTCTCCAATTTTTCAAATTCGAATCTTGGTTTTGAGTGACTTTTTGAGTTCTTGAGCTTGTGCCTCTGGTCCAGATTTTCAACCCTTATTCATGTGCATAGCTTCACTTACTTATAGCCTTCCATTAGGTCACGAATTGGAGGCCCATGGATCCATAAAATCTCTTTTGCCAATCTTGGAAATTTGATTTATTCTTGATTCATAAGTTACCATATCTAGCCTATTTCATATCAATTTTTCCTTATTTAATTGTGCACGAAAATGTGATTGTATTTGGTCATAAATGATGATTGAAAACAATCAAAACATATTTTCTACCAAAATATTTGATTTTCACTTAATTAAATCATTAAAAATCAATTTTAAATGAAATAAAAAATTATGTAAAAAATCAAATAAAAAGATATAATCCGTGGCATAAGTTTAGAATAACTTGTGGGCCAAGTTTAAGTCATAAAAGTATGGGCCTATTTGCAACAAATTCAATTTGAACCTTCTTATTTCACATTTGGTCCTCCAAAATCAACCAATTTTGATCAAGCATTTCTCACTCAATTTTCAAGCTATGAGAGAGTTCTAATACTTTTTGGAAACCTCAAAGTGTCCTCTACAAGCCACTTTGGAACATATTTTCCATTTGGAGCTTTTATCTTGATCATATCTTCTTTAACAAAAAAACTGCTTTTGAAGGATGCCTGAAAATGACCTGTAATCTTTTGTATTGTACCTCTCCAATGAAGCATTTCTAGCCCTAGCTTGTGAGAGACAAAGTTGTAGAGAATCCAATTTCCTTCAAAATAGGCTTTGAGTGGGGCATTTTTGATGTTCCATGTGAAAGTTATGCCCAGTCAAAGTTGGATTGACTTTCTCCTGAAGAAACCCTAATTTGAACTTTTTTATATTTGTTCATCTCTGAGTTTCTATTAATGGAATCATGATCAATTCTTGATCAAATGATGATTATGCATCCTACACTTGATGTTTGCCTAATGATCATGGTTTGAATCATGCTTTGATTGTAATTGACCCTCCAGTTTGAATCAGTTGACTGTGAATTATCTTGATCATTTGAGTGAGCAAGGTTTTGGAGTTTGCTTTTAAACCTTGTTATGAGAGAAGTGTGGGAGGTAAATTTTGGGGTATGACAGCTGCCCCTATTTAATTACCTTGGATCGAATGACAAGAGTGTATGGACCTCGCGTCGTTCAGATCGAAGAGTTATTAAATACTGGAAGACCCCTAAATTTATCCCGTGTTTGAGTTATACGAAAGAACCGTCCTACTAACGCCTGAGTCTTACATAGCGGGAGCTATTCTCTTAGTGAGTTTCTGTAATTCATGAACCCCAGGGGATTACTTGCCATAGTTCTGACAAGTCTGCCTGTATCAAAACGATTCTTCGCGAGGGTTATCGCGAATACTCCTGCACCAACGATTCTTCGCGAGGGTTATCGCGAATGTTCTTGCACCAATAAGTTCTTCGCGAGGGTTATCGCGAATGTTCTTGCACCAATAGGTTCTTCGCGAGGGTTATCGCGAATATTCTTGCACCAATACGTTCTTCGCGAGGGTTATCGCGAATATTCTTGCACCAATAGGTTCTTCGCGAGGGTTATCGCGAATATTCCTGCACCAATAAGTTCTTCGCGAGGGTTATCGCAAATATTCTTGCACCAATAAGTTCTTCGCGAGGGTTATCGCGAATATTCTTGCACCAATAGGTTCTTCGCGAGGGTTATCGCGAATATTCCTGCACCAATAGATTCTTCGCGAGGGTTATCGCGAATATTCTTGCACCAATAGACTACTTACCCTGGTTTGGGTAAGGCTACCTGCATAGACGTTTGTTTGTGAATGCGTATGCATCATGTTTATGCATTGTGTGCATGCCCCTGTTGTTTTTATAATGTATATGTATGAATGTTTACACATGTATATGTTGCATGTATGTTAATGAATGTGTGCAATAATTCCTAGTCTCATCTCCTTATCACCCATTGCCTTTGTTTAATTTTTTTCGAGATGTTGGGGAGTCCTAGCTCGGATTGTATTCGAATAACTTATTGCCCCTGTCTTTTGTGAAAGAACCATATGTATCAGCGTGGGGCGTATGTAGCCTTTCGGAGATTTCATAATCTTTGTTTTTGTTTTTGTATTGAAAGTTTGTAAGTTTCTCATATTAAATCCAGGTTTAAGTTTGAAAATAGTTTGTCTTTTGCAGATGGTATTGAAATAAGAAAATGAAGCGCAGTATGCAAAAAGGGAAATTTTATTGATATTGACTTGAATTGGCTAGTGTACAGAAATGCGAAGAAAGAAAATGACAAATAGAAATGATATTAATACTGCCGTTGCTCTTTTTTGTTATCGAGGGCCCCAATAATCCTTCGACCTCAGAAGTAGATGATTGCACGACCCCCATCCTTCATAGTTTGTATTCGGCTTATGTCCGGTATCCTGCTTTTGCTAGGCATAATACTTCTTGACCGCATCCGAGTTGATTGGGTGCGGTAGCTCATCCCCATCCATTGTAGTGAGGATTAATACCCCTCCTGAGAACACCATTTTTACAATATATGGGCCTTCGTAGTTAGGTGTCCATTTCCCACGAGCGTCAAGTCGAGGTAATAGTATCTTCTTGAGGACGATGTCACCTTCTTTGTAAGTTCGAGGTCGGACCTTCTTATCAAACGCTTTCTTCATCCTCTTCTGATAGAGTTGTCCGTGACACAAAGCTGTCAGTCGCTTTTCTTCAATGAGATTAAGCTGATCAAAACGAGTTTTTACCCATTCTGATTCTTCTAACTTTGTGTCAGCTATGACTCTTAATGACGGGATCTCCACTTCAATTGGAAGGACTGCTTCCATACCGTAGACTAGGGAGAATGGGGTTGCCCCTGTAGATGTGCGCACCGAGGTCCTGTAACCGTGTAGGGCGAAGGGAAGCATTTCATGCCAATCCTTGTATGTTTTCACCATCTTTTGTATTATCTTTTTGATATTTTTGTTTGCAGCTTCGACAGCGCCGTTCATTTTAGGCCTGTATGGTGAAGAATTGTGGTGTTCAATCTTGAACTCCTCGCACAACTCCCTCATCATGTTATTGTTCAGATTCGACCCATTATCAGTGATAATCCTGCTTGGAACCCCATACCGACATATGATATTATGCTTGATGAACCGAGTGACTACTTGTCTCGTCACGTTGGTGTAAGAGGCAGCTTCAACCCATTTAGTGAAGTAGTCTATGGCAACCAATATGAATCCGTGCCCATTTGAAGCTTTCGGTTCTATCATTCCTATCATGTCAATTCCCCACATTGCAAATGGCCATGGTGAACTTAAGACGTTCAACGGATTTGGCGGTACGTGTACCTTGTCAGCGTAAATCTGGCACTTGTGACATGTCCTTGCATATTGGAAACAGTCGGCCTCCATTGTTAACCAGTAATAGCCATTGAATGTCCGTTTGCATGAGTTCCGAAGGTTCCTTCATGTACCTCCCTGATAATCTCCCTGGCCTCGTTTTTATCCACACACCTTAATAACACCGAGTCGTAGTTCCTTTTGTACAGGATGTTTCCACTTAGGAAGAACTTGGATGTTAGTCTTCTTAGTGTCTTCTTATCAATTGTAGAGGCGTTCTCCGGGTATTCTTGTTTCTCCAGGTACCTTTTAATGTCATGGTACCATGGTTCGTTGTCGGACTGCTCCTCAATCGCAAGACAATAGGCAGGTTCGTCGAAGTGTCTAACAGTTATCCGTGGTTCATGGTTTGGCCAGGTCACCTTGAACATAGAGGAGAGCGTTGCTAGTGCGTCGGCTATTTGATTTTCTTCCCTCGGGATATGAGTAAAAGTGATAGTATCAAATTCAGCCGTTAACTCCAGTATAAGGTCTCGGTATGGGATTAGTTTTGCATATCGAGTGTCCCATTCTTTGTTGACTTGGTGGATTACCAATGCTGAGTCTCCGTATACATCAAGGAGTTTGATCCTTAGGTCGATTGCAGCTTCTAACCCCAATATGCATGCTTCGTATTCTGCAATGTTGTTGGTGCAGTCGAAACATAGTCTTGCAGTGAAGGGTAAGTGCCGGTCATCGGGATATGTCAATACTGCCCCTATGCCATGTCCTAGTGCATTTGAGGCACCGTCGAACATGAGTTTCCATACCAAACCCGGTTCGGGTCCCTCGTCGGGTCCTGGTATTTCATAGTCTCTTACTAGCATAATATCCTCATCGGGGAAGTCGAACTTCATAGATTGGTATTCCTCGAGGGGTTGGTGAGCAAGATGTTATGCCAATACACTCCCTTTTATTGCTTTTTGAGTTACATACTGTATGCCGTATTCGGACAACAACATTTGCCACCTTGCAATTCTACCCGTGAGTGCCTGTTTTTCGAACACGTATTTTAAAGGATCCATTCTCGATATTAGCCATGTGGAATGATTCAGCATATATTGCCTTAGACGTTTGGAGGCCCATGCTAGGGCACATCATGTCTTTTCCAATGGTGAATACCGAGATTCGCAATCCGTGAATTTCTTACTGAGGTAGTAGATAGCGTGTTCTTTCCTGCCTGTTTCATCTTGTTGCCCCAGTACACACCCCATAGATCTTTCGAGTACTGTGATGTACATGATCAGCGGTCTTCCGGGTACGGGAGGTAAAAGTATCGGTGGTTCTTGTAAGTAGTTCTTTATATTTTCGAAGGCTACTTGACAATCGTCGTTCCACTTGATAGGTTGATCCTTCTTAAGTAGTTTGAATATAGGCTCGCATGTAGCTGTTAGATGTGAAATGAACCTTGAGATGTAATTCAATCGGCCCAGGAAACCTCGTACCTCTTTTTCTGTCTTCGGAACGGGCATCGCTTGTATGGCTTTTACTTTGTCAGGATCAACCTCTATACCTCGTTGGCTTACAATGAATCCCAACAGCTTTCCCGACCTTACACCAAACGTACATTTGTTCGGGTTTAACCTCAGCTTGTACTTCTTTAAGCGCTCGAACAACTTATGTAGATTTGTGATATGCTCTTCTTCTGTGCCAGATTTGGCAATCATATCATCTACATATACTTCGACCTCTTTGTGAATCATGTCATGGAATAATGTGACCATGGCTCTTTGATATGTTGCCCCTGCATTTCTCAATCCAAAAGGCATCACTTTGTAGCAGAAGGTGCCCCAAGATGTCATGAAGGTGGTCTTTTCCATATCCTCAGGGGCCATCTTGATTTGATTATATCCGGAGAACCCATCCATAAAGGAGAACACCGAAGCTTGTGCTGTATTATCCACCAAGATATCTATATGTGGTAGTGGGAAATCATCTTTTGGACTTGCTTTATTTAGATCCCTGTAATCTACACACATGTGCACTTTCCCGTCTTTCTTAGGAACTGGCACTATGTTTGCAATCCATGGTGGGTAGTCAACCACAGCAAGAAACCCAGCATCGAACTGTTTGAGCACCTCTTCCATAATCTTACTATCCATATCTGGTCGAACCCTTCTGCGCTTTTGCCTGACCGGCGCACATCCTTCTTTGAGAGGTAACCTGTGTACCACGATGTCCGTATCCAACCCCGGCATGTCACGGTATGACCAAGCAAAAATCTCTGCATACTCGTGGAGGAGCTTGATTAGTGTTGCTTTTACGTCCTTACCTAGCGTTGCCCCAATCTTAATGTTCTTGGGTTCTTCATCCGTTCCCAAGTTTATGATTTCAATGGCCTCTTGTGGAGGGAGTATGCTCTTGGATTCCTTATCCATTAACCTTGACAACTCTTCCGGAAGTTCATCGTCTTCCTCATCCTCTTCTTCGGCCTGATTAGCGAGAGCCTCGAGTTTGTATAGAGTCTCAGTAGTATTATTATCGGTGGTGTTAGAAGGCGATCTGCACATGTTTTATGTTTTGCTTTCTTTTAGTATGCAGATATGAACGTGCTTTTTTTTTGTGCAAGAAATTTATTTGTCATTTTCGGAAAGGAAAAGAAATAAATGCGGGAAGAGACAATGTTTTCAATACCAAAATGCAAAGACAATTTTATTAATAAACTTCGAACTCGAAAACAAATGGGGCCCTTACAAACTAACTCTATGCTTCGGGCGAGGCATGAGCATTATTGTTTTTCTTTATTTTAAAAAAGAAATAAAACACACAAAAGCAAATTACTTTGAAATGAAAACTATCTCCGGTATCTCTAGGCTTGTCCAATTCTGAAGCTGTTCTCCGGGCCTGATTTCTCGAATGAAGTTGGACGTCCCTTCTCGAGAATCCTTGTTGGACACCATAGCCACATGTTCATACCCGCCAGTCACAAAAGTTTGCATTATTGGGGGAAATGGTTGTTCCTCCTTCTTAATGCTTGTGACCTTGGTGGGTTGGTATCCTAACCCTGAGCGGTCTTTCTTTTCCAAAACCTCTGGTAGCTTGCCCCAGCCTTTAGCATATGCGTCTTGTAGATCCTTCCATGATGTTACCGCCCTTCTTATCTTCTCCACCGGTAGTGTGATAGCGGTTGCAATTTCTAGAACTTGAAATGCGGTACCCAATGCTTCGTCTCCAGCCTCAATATATCTGTATGAGTTTAGATTGCTGACAAATATATCCTCTTCTCCATTGATGGTCACTATGGAGTTCCCGTTCACAAACTTTAGTTTCTGATGGAGGGTGGAGGTGACTGCCCCAGCTGCGTGGATCCAAGGGCGTCCTAGTAGGCAGGTATAAGCTGGCTCAATTTCCATCACTTGGAAATTGATGCAGAAGGTATGAGGACCAATTACAACAGGCAGATCCACTTCTCCCAACACCGGACTCTGTGATCCATCGAAAGCTTTTACCACAAGACGACTTGGTCTAACTACCAGTCCTTCTAAGGCTATCTTGTCACGTGTTGCTTTTGGCATCACGTTTAGAGATGACCCTGTGTCAATCAAAACTCTAGCCAGATGAGCCTTCCCACATTGCATGGAGATATGCAAGGCTTTGTTGTGTGACTTTCCTTGTAGGGGTAGCTCATTGTCACTGAAACCCAGGCATGCCCCAGCAGTTAGATTGGCCACCATCCCATCAAATTGATTGACTGTAATGTCCTTAGTTACATGGGCAGCGTTTAGGATCTTCATCAAGGCATCTCGATGCTTCTCGGAGTGTATCAATAGTGATAAGAGCGATATCTTAGATGGTGTCTGTTGCAACTGATCCACCACCCTATAATCACTCTTCTTAATCAGAGCGAGAAACTCCTCAGCATCTTTATTAGAAGTTTCTTTATCCTTAGGTTCAGCCTCGTCACTTGGTCTCATAACAAATTGTTCTCCAGATTGTGTCAAGTTTTCACTAGACGTTGGTTGTACTTGCGCAGTTTTGAATATGCGCTCACTACGGGTCATGCCCCCAGATCCAACGATGCTTGATACTGCAATATTAGTATCAGTCTCATATTCCCATGGTACCGCTTTCATCTTGTCCAAAGGATATGGTCCTCTGATTGGGATGATCTTGGTACGCTCTTGCGTAGGTATCATCACTGGTGGTCTAGAGCATGGGATAATTAATGGTTTCCTTGCCCCTTGTGCAGGTATCATTAAAGGCTCGTTTCTTTCCACCATCGCCACATATTCCTCTTCAGGGTGTTCCTCCAGTTGGATCAATCCTTGATCCATGAGCCTTTGCAAGGATTCTTTGAAAGCTTCGTTATGTTCTAGGATAAACCCCTTTATAAGAAGATACCTCTTAAGTGCATCTATGGGGGAGTTCCGTTGTTGAACCAACTCTTGCTCATTGACAACTTCTATTGCATTGACTGCGCCATCATGGTGTGGCATCGGATTTGTTTTCACATTGGGTTTGTCAAAGGCGATTGCCCCTGACTCAATCAGATCTTGAACTATGTGTCTAAAAGCCCAACATTTCTCTAAGGTATGTCCGGGAGAATTGGCATGATATTCACATCTCTCATTCGGCTTGTAGTTTGGTGTGATTTTCCCTGGAGGAATAGGCGCCAGCGGTTTGACTTCCACTAAGGACTCATTTATTAAGTACTTCAGTATCTCCTTTTTGGAAGTGGGTAGCGGGTCGAACCTCCTTTGGGGCCCTTGAAACCTATTTTGTTGTGGTGGGAGTGGCATAGTAGGCCTAACTTCCTGATGCACCACCGCATTGGTTTCTCCTTCCTTTTTCTTTGAGAAGTTGGGGGTAGGCCTCTTTGCCTGATAAGATCCAGATGATGCCCCTTGTATCTTCCCATTTTTGATTCCGTTCTCAATCCTTTCACCGATGACTACTAAGTCTGAAAACCCTGACGACACACTTCCAACCATCTTATCGTAGTATGGCCCTTGCAGTGTAGCCATAAACATATCCACCAGTTCTTTCTCCAACAAGGGAGGTTGGACTCGGGAAGCCATCTCTCTCCATCTCTGAGCATACTCCTTGAACGATTCCTCCTTCTTTTGTGACAAATTTTGGAGTTGCATCCGATTGGGTGCCATATCCAAATTATACTTGTATTGCTTAAGGAATGTATTGGCAAGGTCGGTCCAGCTTCGGATGTGAGACTTCTCTAGTTGCATATACCAGTCGACTGATGCTCCGCTCAAACTATCTTGGAAGAAATGAATCATCAGCTTTTGATCATGAGCATAGGCAGCCATTTTCCGCACATACATGCGCAGGTGATTCCTTGGGCAGGTGAGCCCTTTGTATTTTTCAAAGTTCGGAACCTTGAACTTGTGTGGAATTGTTAGATCTGGGACTAAGCTCATTTCAAAAGTATCCACGTCAAAAGCATCATACCCTTCCACAGCCTTCAGTCTCTCTTCCAGTGCCTTGATTTGTCCACTGTCCTTAGAATCCTCTCCGGAATTAGTAGAGTTCAGCTTTGGTTGGGGAACTTGGTTTATGTCATTGGTGTCCCCATATTGCAGGTCCAGATAGTCCTCATCCCTAAGAGAATTATTGACAGGAATGTGAACTGTGCGGGATGTCCCTTCCTTCTGAACGGCAGGAATAAACCCTTCTCGGGAGGCTTCTCCCTCTTCATGAGTCGTAATAACCCTTTTTGAGGAGTGAACATTTGCCTTGTGAGGGTCATGACCTTAACATATCCTAGCAATGGGTTTTTATCATTCGGCATTTCTTCATACTGCTCCTGAACTCCCTTAGCTTGGTCTTGTTTATCCTTAAGATCTTTCATGAAGCTTAGAATTTGGGTCATTCCTCCCTTGAGGTCTTCAACAGTGCCCTTTAGTTGAGTCATTTCTTCACGAAGGGCGGCTTGATTCTGCTCTAGTTGTTCCATCGCCTTTTTCTTTTGAGATCTTGTCTGAATCAGCGGTTGAGTTGCAATGGTGTGACTGGAGATGAAGATAGTTTTTTTTTATGCTTTGTAATTAAATATGACATGCATGATATGAATGTTATTCTTTATGCTATGTTCATGTCTTATCCACATTATTATAGTAAATATACATTCTTTTTTATATTCTTTTTCTTCTTTTTTTTTTTTTTGCATATATTTATTTGGTGAATATTGTAGGAACAATAAGTAAATGCAAAAAATAAACACACTTTATTAATTGAAAGGAAATACCACTTCATTGTTGGTTTACAAAAAGGAAAGGAAACTGAAATTAAAAATACTCAAAATAAATCAAATTAAAAGTACTTGAAATAAAAGCAACAAGGAAATAACATAAAGCTAAGAACGCCTTTGGATGTCTTCTTTGAACTTATCAATCATGTCTCTACAAAGCTCCATGAATTCTTTGACTTCTTTAGGAAGAATAACAAGAGATGATTCCGCCTTTGCCAAACTCTTTGGAATGTCTAGGATTAAGTCATTGCACAAATACACCAACTTGTCATAATTATCGCGACATTTTTCATAGTCTTCAAGCATCTTGGGAACCATGCTCACATGCTCATAAGCTGTAGAAACAATTGTGTATTGTCTCTTCCAATAATCCCCTTCATCCCTTGCAGCCTCGCATAGCTCCTTTTGCCTTAGAAGTAATTTCCTAAGTAAAGCCAAAGCCTGAAGTGCTCTATGACGCTCATCGGTGCGCTGTAAAAGTGCTTCTTCCGCGGCCAATCTTCTTGTGCGTTCTTCTTGTCCAGAATTGCGAGCTTCTTGAAGATCATATTTGAGGTTCCTTATTTCTTCCTCTTGATCTTTAGTCCTATCAGTTAATTCAAAGACTACAGCTTCTAGATTTTTCTCGGATTCTGCTTTGTCATGGGAAGCCTTCTCATAACGTCTTCTCCACCTTGCAATTTCTATATCCGCCTGTTCCAATCTCTCATTATGTGCTTCTAGATTGAAATTAGCACTTAGAACTCCTTCGGTTGCACGTTTCCGTTTGCTTCTTTGTCTATCATTCTCCTCCTTCATTGCTTGAAGTTCTTGGTTTTTCTCTTTAAGGTCAAAGCGTAGTCGGCTCCTTTCGTTAGTAGGTTGATGCAAATCAAGTTCTAATTTCTCTTTTTCCTTTTGGGATGCCTCTAGGGCAGCCTTGATCCCTTCTATCTCTTCGATGGATAGAGGAACAGGATTAGGAGAATCAGGCTTGTATGCGGGATCCACAACAAAAGGAAGCAAAATCTTTCCAACTCTTTCTTGAACCCATGCGGTATAAGGTGCTTTTGCAATTGCATTCTTTGGCCCAAAATATTTTCTTTGAACCTGACTCCAAGCTTGGATTATTCTTTTCAATGTTCTTGGTTCACCTTTCCCATTATCATGCAAGATCAATTTTTCTATTTGTTGTTCGGAAGGTTCATTATCCATAGAATGTCCTAATTGACGCAATGCTAAGACGGGGTTATAATTAATACAACCAAGAGTCCCTATTAATGGCACATTGTCGAAATCTCCGCATTTGTAAATAATCCTATCAGAATTTAATTTCTTTGCATACCATAGAATAGAATCCGCTTTGAGAGCCCTCAATTTTTGAGACCAACCGTTTCTAGTAAATTCTTTGATAAAGCAACTAGATTTGTAGAGATGAGAAGTCAACCAAGAATATAACCAGTGGACACAACAAAATAGCATTCCTCTCTTCTTTTCGTACTTCATATGGATAGCGTAGTAAATATTAGCGAGGATAGTCGGCGTAGGATCCTTTCCATAAACCTTAAAGGAGGTGAAAGCATGAATGGCGGCGGGATCAATATAATCAACATTTTTTGGCAATAAAACAACTCCAAAAATCAGAAGAGCTAGTAAATGTCCACAAATGTCCCATTGTTTCTTTTGAGCATACATTAAAGCTTGATTTTCTAAGTAAGATCTTTTGATCCCATGCACATCTCCATCAGTTTTGTAATTAGTCTTCAATTCCGTAGCAGATAACCCCAAAGCTTTTGCCAAATCTGAAAAGTCAATTTCTTTACCCACACTAGTATAGAATTCTTTTTTAATTTTTGAGAACCCCAACGTAGCATCTATCTCTTCCAAAGTTGGAGCCAACTGAAAGTCTTGAAAAGTGAAGCACCTAAGCGGAGGGTCATAAAATTGAACCAAAGCAGTAATTGCTTCTTCTTGTACTCTCACCCTTATCAAGTCCAAAATATTCCCATAACGGATTACAAACCTATCCAAAGCACTTGATGGTAATTTTTCCTTGATTATTTTCAGCTTCTTGACATCCGGAGTGGAAACGGAAAAGTGAACAATGGTCTTCTTGGCACTCATCCTTCCTACACATTCACCAAATAGAATATATTTTTACATTTATATTATATTTTTTATTTACTAATTTTTTATGGATAAAACATGATGAGGATGCAAATGAGAGATGATGCATGCAAACACACAAAAATAAAAAAAAATCATAGCAACAAAAATATATAAAACATATATAACATAATATTTCAAGAAACCCAGGTTCATAGGTTCGACGTAGGGGGCTCTAGGGAGCCAACCTTTTATGGGGGGTTCTAGAAGGTCTCATGGGGTCATTCGTAGCCTCCGAGACTCTTGGTCTCTTCGGATTTTAGAACGACTCATTTTATCCATGAGGTTCGAATTTTCGGGGTAGGTTCTCGGAGAGATCAGCCAAGTATCCAGTCCAGCCCTCAACAAAGTCAAGCCTCGTTTTGGACATTTCCGAATACTCAACCCACTCCGAGTGGAGTTATCAATGAGATTCGTAGGAGATTCATACTCCCCTATTGATCTCAAAGTTAACTCCCACACTTAGGGTTTAACACAACATAAATACAGCAATGCATATAATAATTAAACATTTTAAGGCAGATAAATAAACATTTAAAAAAACAAAAACAAATAAATAAAAAAATAAAAAAATAAATTAATATTTATTAAAAGATGAACCTCCCCCAAACCCTAAAAAATGGCAAGTTTGCCAACCCTAAAATGCGCCCAAACCTAAACCCTGCCAAAACCTATAGGAGCATAGTATTCAACATTTAAGTGTCCCCAGCAGAGTCGCCAGCTGTAGCAACCTGCCTAAAAATTAAAATTAGAGTCGCCACCTATTCTACCAAGGCGAATAGGAAACCTATGAAATTAAGAGATCACGGTAAGATACTATATTCAGGTCGAGGGAAGGTGTTAGGCACCCTCAACCCTTTCCTATAGGTTAACATGGCAAAGATAAGAGTTATGGCAAAACATAAAGAAAGATGACAGACAGTAAATAGAGTTAAAGGCTAATTATTTGAACATGATTAGAGTTTGGAAGAGGGGAATCGCCTTGTTGCCAAATGCCTACGTATCTCCTTAGGGAGAATCAGAGTCCACGTAGTTCAGGAAAGGGTTGTACGCCCTTAGAGTTTGAATTTGATTGTATTTGAAGTTGTTTTGAAATGCGAATATTCGAAGGTATTTTAAATTACCTTATCACAGTTATGAATATCGCAATGTTGAAAAAAAAACTGTAGTATCGTGGTTTAGTGTTTTTTAGATTTGGGCGTACAACCCTGGTTTTTAGTTTGTACTATTAACCGCAATAATTGATTGATTCAATTACCATAGTTAAAAGATTAATAATTTGCACCATTACCAATTTTAATCGATTGATTCGATTATCACTAATAATGAATTAAGGTAATTTTTAATTATTTTTATAGAATTTTTATATGCATTGTTACCCCTCGTAATCGATTGATTCGATTAAAAAGAATAACAAATTAGATCGAAGGGAAGACGGTTAATCATCACAACTAATAAAATAGTTGCAACCATTTAACCAAATAATAGAAACCAATTTTTATTTAATTAAATAATATTTTAATTAAAATTATTATTGACCATAGCGACTAATTGATTTAATCGGAACGAACAACAAATTATCATTAAATATAAATATTTCAAATTAATTTATTATTGGAAAATAATTATCATTTAAATGAATAAATATTAAAAGAATTAGTTAAAACAAAATATGTTAATTAAAAATTATTTAATTATCTAGGGTTCGATTCTATGTAGTGGGATTTGAGGTGCATGTCATGGGGATCAAGGCTGGGACGTCAGATCTGGGAGATTGATGATCCTAGGGCCCAGATCTGAGGGACTATAGTGAAGGCTATGGACATGAACGCGTGGGATCAGGAATCTAAAACTCAGAAAAATAAATGTGATGGAGGGGAGGCTCGAACCTGTGACCTCCCTCTCACATACGCGCCTACTAACCACCCCAACCAAGTTACTTATTTGAAATAAACATACGCCCAGATTATTATATAATGAAATCAGAATTATGCAATGAAAAGCGCGCGTGAATTTAAACCAGCGAATCAGACGATGACAAATCATCATCTTCCCCAACACACCTGCAAGAAACCTGAGGAATTGGCTACGAATTCGTCCGTAGCAGAAGAACCTGAAAAATAGCGAACAACACATACTGGACAATAAATATTTCGCACCTATCCTATTCCCTTCGTTTCAACCATACGAACATGTTCATGCTATTGATTTATCCTAATTCCACCTCTATTGAAAAGCCCCAATTTTAAACCTAAAACCTTAAACTCGGACGTTAATGGCAGAACACGAACGAACCACGCAAGCTTCAATTAACCAAACCAGAAACGTTCCCCACATTCATATGAATCATAATACACAATCAAAAGTCAACAATAATGCATGAGTAATGAAGCAGAGTAATGATCCCAATCGATTCAGAAACCTCCAAAGAACCTTTTGCAACTCTTAAAAGCTTCTGAGAGTCTCCAATTTTTCAAATTCGAATCTTGGTTTTGAGTGACTTTTTGAGTTCTTGAGCTTGTGCCTCTGGTCCAGATTTTCAACCCTTATTCATGTGAATAGCTTCACTTACTTATAGCCTTCCATTAGGTCACGAATTGGAGGCCCATGGATCCATAAAATCTCTTTTGCCAATCTTGGAAATTTGATTTATTCTTGATTCATAAGTTACCATATATAGCCTATTTCATATCAATTTTTCCTTATTTAATTATGCACGAAAATGTGATTGTATTTGGTCATAAATGATGATTGAAAACAATCAAAACATATTTTATACCAAAATATTTGATTTTCACTTAATTAAATCATTAAAAATCAATTTTAAATGAAATAAAAAATTATGTAAAAAATCAAATAAAAAGATATAATCCGTGGCATAAGTTTAGAATAACTTGTGGGCCAAGTTTAAGTCATAAAAGTATGGGCCTATTTGCAACAAATTCAATTTGAACCTTCTTATTTCACATTTGGTCCTCCAAAATCAACCAACTTTGATCAAGCATTTCTCACTCAATTTTCAAGCTATGAGAGAGTTCTAATACTTTTTGGAAACCTCAAAGTGTCCTCTACAAGCCACTTTGGAACATATTTTCCATTTGGAGCTTTTATCTTGATCATATCTTCTTTAACAAAAAACTGCTTTTGAAGGATGCCTGAAAATGACCGGTAATCTTTTGTATTGTACCTCTCCAATGAAGCATTTCTAGCCCTAGCTTGTGAGAGACAAAGTTGTAGAGAATCCAATTTCCTTCAAAATAGGCTTTGAGTGGGGCATTTTTGATGTTCCATGTGAAAGTTATGCCCAGTCAAAGTTGGATTGACTTTCTCCTAAAGAAACCCTAATTTGAACTTTTTTGTATTTGTTCATCTCTGAGTTTCTATTAATGGAATCATGATCAATTCTTGATCAAATGATGATTATGCATCCTACACTTGATGTTTGCCTAATGATCATGGTTTGAATCATGCTTTGATTGTAATTGACCCTCCAGTTTGAATCAGTTGACTGTGAATTATCTTGATCATTTGAGTGAGCAAGGTTTTGGAGTTTGCTTTTAAACCTTGTTATGAGAGAAGTGTGGGAGGTAAATTTTGGGGTATGACACATTGCACCGGAGAGTTCGGCAATGAGGGAATTGGACAAACCCAAACCAACAACAAAAGCACCCAGAAAACCTCCATCACTATTTCGCGCCATTCCACCACAAGCAGAGAAAGAAGAAATTGCAGCCCCATCACAATTAATTTTGATCCAATTTCTAGGAGGAGGTTTGCAAAAAACCTCGACTATGTTCGGTGCTTTAGGGGGCCGTATGGTCACCCTAAAACCCTTTAGGATTTCAAACCCCTGTGTGGTGTCGTTTTCTTTTACCTCCTCGTTTCACTTGGGAGGACGACACGCTAGACCCTTCACGCGAAATTTGGAAGGAGAATGCGCCCGTGGTGGGATGAATTTTATTTCAGTTCTTCCTACGATATCACACGAATTTTCTTATTTGTCCTACGAGTAGGAAAGGGGAAAAAAGATCTCAACTAAACCCTAGGTGTTTGCTAAGTGTGGGGATTTCACCTAGACTAAAAATTCTGGAGTCCGGGGGGTCGGTTATACATAGGGATGTGTTTAAACACCCTACATATCTGTAGTACTCTACAGGAACCTTCTCTGTGTCATTGTGATTGTGTTTATTGCTAATGATTGGGAAAGTTTCTCCTTTGTGTTAGGAGAAGGAATTGAATTGAATTGATTTGAAAAGACAGACAGACAAACAAACTGACTATTTTTGGTATTTTATTAGCTCGCTGAGATTCCTTGTGAACCTCATGCCTACATATCCCTAGTGGAAGTCAGAGCTTAATGTAGTTCGGGGAACTAACTAGGGAAATTAATTGTTTTTGGTGCCTTGCTTGAAGCTCAAGGTTGAAGCTTGGAATTAAATCTCTGTTTACAGTAAAGAGACATGAAATCATCTTTACAGAGAGGTATTTGTACTATTCTACCACAAACATTGAAAGGAGTGACAGAATAACTGGATTCATTTCATTCAAGAGGGGGACCTTACTTGTGTGTGCAAGTATGCCAGTCAGATGCCTCTTAAATGAAAGAAAGATGCTCGTCCAAATTAGGGAAAGTGTACAAGTCTGGGGATGTGCCAGAGCATGTCTTTCAGAGTCCTAAATGGGAGACTTTGATTGAAATTGTAATTGAAATGTTTGTTTGTTTGAATGTGGTAGAGTAGTAAAAATATCTCTCTATAGAGATAAGCTATGTCTATCTACTGTATAAAAGATTTGATTTTTAGCTGGCTTGAATGAGGCCCAAGCTTGAGGCTTTTTGATTGATTTTATTGATTTATTGAAATAATAACTCTACTGGGGAGAATTTAAACTAAGGAGTTTTTGGTGTTCTGTACAAAGCCCAGAATTGAGGCTGACTCTTATTTGGAAAGTGTTTATTTGATGTATTTTATTTGGTGTTCTGTACAAAGCCCAGAATTGAGGCTGACTCTACTTAGGGAGACTCTATTTGTGTGCCTTGTACAAAGCCCAAGGTTGTGGCTGACTGCTGAGGATAACTGAATTTTTTAGACTATGAATGACTCTATTTTGGTGTGCCTTGTACAAAGCCCAAGGTTGTGGCTGACTTTAGCTAGGGAAAACATTATTTTCTGCCTTGTACAAAGCCCAAGGTTGTGGCGGACTCTTTTAAATGGATGGAGTATGGATGACTCTATGGGAAAAGATCCTAGATGTTAGGAATCTTTGACACATGAAAATATGGTTTATCTGCCTTGTACAAAGCCCAAGGTTGTGGCTACTGAGTGATGAAGAACTCACTGGGGAGACTCTATTATCTGCCTTGTACAATGCCCAAGGTTGAGGCTGACTCTTGACAGGGGAGTTTTATTGTTTGGTGCCTTGTATGAAGCCCAAGGTTGAGGCTAACTGTTTTTGTTGGTTTTGACTCTATTGAGGAGATTTTATTTATTGAAAGACTGTTTTTCTTTGGAAGCTAACCCTTTCCAGGGATTTTATTAAAGTGAAGGAATGATTTTGGAAGCTAACCCTTTCCAGGGATTTTGACTCAGCTGGAGAAATTATTTGGTAAAAGACTGACTTTATCATGTTTTTTGGAGGCTGACCCTTTCCAGGGGTTGTGACTCTTTTGGGGAAATTATCTCCTAGGAGAATGAATCTTTATTTATTTATTAATTGACTTTGGAGGCTAACCCTTTCCAGGGAAATTAATTAACATGAAGGAATGTGTGGAAGCTAACCCTTTCCAGGGATTTTGATATTTTGAACAGATTTTTATTAATTGACTTTGGAGGCTAACCCTTTCCAGGGGTTTTGACTCTTTTGGGGAAATTATCTCCTAGGAGAATGAATCTTTATTTATTTATTAATTGACTTTGGAGGCTAACCCTTTCCAGGGAAATTAATTAACATGAAGGAATGTGTGGAAGCTAACCCTTTCCAGGGATTTTGACATTTTGAACAGATTTTTATTAATTGACTTTGGAGGCTAACCCTTTCCAGGGGTTTTTATTGAAATGATTGGCAGAAAGATTATCTAGTGGAGACTTCTTGTTTAAAGCCCAAGATGAAGGTTGACACTTACTGAGGATAAGCAAATATGGATCCTAGACTCTGCTAAGGAAGATTGATGAAGATAAGGGTGACAGAGACTTTCCATGTCTCTCATTCCAAAAGGAGTACTCAATGCAAAATTGAGACAAACTTAGCTTGTTTAAAGTCTGGTTTAAATTGGAAGAAACTCACCAGGGTAGGCTAAAAGGTGACTAAAGACCTGTTCCTATGTTTATAAGAAACCTGATGGGTCCTTGTATACAAGCTCAAGAGGAAGCTGGAAATGCTTTTAAGAAGCCAGTGGGTCCTTGTACAAAGCCCAAGAGGAGGCTAATCGAGGGTCCTTGTTATAGCACAAGAGAAAGCTATGTGGTTTTGAACTTATTTTGGCTCTAAGCAAATGGGTAAGAGGTTTCACCGGGAATAATTCCTCTTTGGGTGGATGTGTCCTATTATTTGGATTCTAAGGTTTTTGCCAAGATGTTTCACCGGGAATAATTCATCTTGGGGGTTTGAACTACAGATCTCTAATTAGGAAAGAGCCTTCACCGGGAAGACATTCTCAATCCTAGGTCATATTCCTATAATATATATATATATATATAGTTTAACTGTCCTAGGGTTTATACTCAAACGTAGTTCTAAACAAATATATGTACAGTTTATATTTGACAGTAATTTAAACAAAGACTGTAAATTGAAAGCTTGTAAAGCCTAACCTGGATGGAGTGGGGGCCTTTGAAGAAGTATGCACAGAGCCTCAACAGTAATTTTGTGGATAACAGTTGAATGTATATATGATAAACAGTTAATGGTTTTTGAAAACAGAAGAAGTGAAGATGGACAAAGGTCACATAGGTATCTGAAGAGTTTCACCAGGAATAATGCCCTTCAAATACCAGAAGAATGTTTTGAAAACAGAAAGAAGATTTTGAAAATACAGTTTTGAAAACAAGCTAAGAAGAGAAGGTGTTTGGGACTTACACTCTATTAGAGGCCCAGTACTTTACAGTACTGGTGTAAAAGCAATTTGAAAATGATTTGAAATGATATAAGGTTTTGTTGTGTGAAAACCTTAATCATCCGTTTAATCGGAGACTGATAACAGCTTTGAAAATTGACAAAAGTCAACTTAATTAAGGTAAAGATAAAGATCTATGCCTAATTAAGACCTAAACAATTAGGGTTTTATCATAAACTTATTCACAAAAATAATTAGGTTAAAACAAAATGAATATATATATTTAAAGTATTTAAGAAAACACTTAAAACATACTATTTTAAACCTAATTCAAATACATGAAATAAATAATATTTTTATGATTTTTTTGATTATTCATAAAATAAGTATATTAAATAACAAGTGTGTGAAAAATGAAGTGAAAATAAATTAATTTGATAGGTTAAATAATTGGTTAAAGTTGTGAAGAAATTAAATGGGAAAAGTGGTAAAAAATAAGGTTTTGTCACCAACCAGGTTTGAACCCACGCCCTTTGTATTACCAGCCCAAAACAACACCACTGAGCCAACGCGCGCTTGGTGTCATATGCATGGTTCCATTGCAATTCATATATTACTCAAATGCATAGAAGTGAAAAAAAGAAATAAAATCAAAAGGTCTGGGGCGAGGGGGATTCGAACCCCAGACCTTGGGCACGCGCAACACACAAACACTCTTTACCACTGGGCTATCACGTTTTAGTCGTTTATGAAACAGGTATCATTCAAAATAAAATAAACTTAGACCTGAATTTGAAAATTGCGCGCCACCACCATCTTCGTCTTCAACCTCAAGCTCTCAAATTTCAAATTTATGAACTTGCTCATTTCTCAACCATTTGCAAAGATGTAAAGACCAAACTTGCTCTAAATTCACTCACGATTCTAAATATGTAACTAACATAGATTTATATTAACTACATCTAACTAATTTACCAGAAATCGTGAAGAACCCTAAAACTTAAAAATCAAATTAAATGGCTATGCTGAAAGATAAATGACTGATGATAGAGGGTTTTCAATCCTCTGATGATGCTGAACAAGATAGAATCGAGCTATTTCTTAAAGAATGCTTAAATTAAAGAGGTGAGGTTCAGAAACTTACCTATGAAAATGGAAGTCGTGAGGATGATAGAGAGCAACTGAGCTTGTATGAATGATCCCAAAAGCTTCCTTGTGACTCAGTGATGCTAACTGAATGCTTGTTGTAACCTCAATCTTCCTGAATTACTCTATGGACCTCCCTCGATTTCAGCTTCAAGTGAACATGGAGGGTGATGATTCTTGAGTTACAGATGAGCTGCAGCCATCTGAACAGCTTCACTACCTCCTATGGAACGTGCCTGGATGCTTAGCTTGATTGGAAACCTTCTGAATTGCACTATGGACCTCCAACTGCAACTGCTCCAAAGTGAGAGCAACAATGGTGTTCCTCCACTTGCAGAAGTGATCCAGGTGCTTGGATCACCTCAAATGACCTCCCTTGAGATTTTAGAATGCTTACTTTCCAAAGATAAGCTCTGGTTTGAAGAAATCGATTCTTCTTGCCAAAGAACTTTGAAAAACAATAAGCATGAGAAGAGAAAGAGAAAGCAAGGAATATGGTTGCTTTGGTGTGTTTTTCCACTGAAGTATGCTCCTCTATTTATAGGTAAATGGTTCAGTACTGATTGAGAGAGTGAGCTTGCTTAATGAGAGAGTTTTGGTTTCTTAGCCATGAAGAAATTTCAAAGAATATCCAAGTGTGATCATTGCATTTTCGAGCCAACTCCCCTATCCATTGATTCTATCTGATCTTAGGGGACATTTCAGATGCAAAGTGAGCTCTAATTGGTTGGTGAGAAGATTCCTTGGGTGATTCATCAATTTGCCATAAATTCACAAATGTAATCATTACATAATCACATGTTCTTGTTTTAGGAATCTTCTTCAATTATCATGGCATGGTGAAAATGAATGCATGGTATGTTTTCAGATGTGTTATGGGTCGTGTAGCATCCATAATTGAGGTCATGTGCACAAAATTTCAAAGTTCAAAAATGATGCATGACCTATAATTTTACTTCATGAGGCCAACTTTGAACAAGCATAACTCCTAGCTCAAATTGAATTTGGGGAAGGTTGAACACAATTTGGAAAGCCCTAAACATCTACTTCAAATCATTAGTTTGGAGTTTCTTCAGAATCCTTTGGCAAATTTGTGAAAAATGAGGCCAAAGTTGGAAGAAAACTAGGTTAAAAACACTTAGAAAATTTCTAAGTGTTTATGACCTAAAACTTCAAAATCTCCAAATCTCTTAAATGATTGATTTCTTGAAAAAAGTTGCATTGTAAAATGTTGTTTTATTTTGCAAGATCTACAACTTTCATGTTGGAAGTTTTTTGAGTTGAGTAGGTGAAATTTTGAGTTCTCACCATGCCTTCAAAAACCCTAATTCCCGACTTTTCGCTCCTTGATGAATTTCTTTGAATTTCTTTGGTCAAATGACTTTACTATCCATATATTGATGATATTGATCCTTGAAAGTCATTTTTTGACCAAAGATCTCAAAAGTCAATGGTGATCCCATACAGTTGACTTTTTCCAGATAAGGTGAGATTTTGGACTTTTGTGTAGAATCAAGATCTTTTCCTCAAATGAATGATGTAAATGGATTATATTGAGGTAGTAGAGATTCTTGAATCATGTCTTGAGTTTTGGATTCATGCCCTGATTAAAAGTCAACTATCTTGGTGAATTAGGTCAAAAACCCTAATTGTCGACCAAATGAAAATGATGACTGTAGACTTTGAATTGAGGTGTGATGTCCAGTGGATCTTGTCATATGAGTTATTTGAAGATGATTGATGTCTTTGAATGATCCCCTAGGGCTTTTTATGGTTTCCCAAAGGTGATCCCTGATTTTAGTCCTTGATAAGGCTCAAAACCCTAGTCTGTGGATCTGAGTAATTCTGTACTTAGATGACTGGGTGTCTAGTCAATCATAGGTGAAATAATGAAGCTCTTGAGTCTTAGGATTGTATTAGAGACTAATCCTCCTATTGATTGATCCTTTGCCTGAGTTTTCCTGTCTTTGAACACCCTCGATTGAATGTCAGACTGCTCTAGGTACTTACTCTGACTTGATGAAAATCCTGAAGATATGTCATCTCAGGGGGGTCAAAAATTAGGGTATGACAGATGCCCCTATTTAAGTTTCTTTTATCCGGAGGGAGAGAGATTGATATCTCGATCTCTCCTGCGTAAAAGAGACTTAAATATCAAAGAATGCCCGAATTTTGGGCGCTCCTGAGATGTTGTAATTGACATAATCTTTGCATGACTTGATCCCGTTGTCGCACTCGGCGGGGAATGAGGAGACAAACTCCTGTAGAAATACTTGATGTGGACTCTGGCGAATGAATGGTAGTGTAGGATGCGCAATCCATCTTCTTTAACTAAGTGTTGATACTTAGAAAAAGGTAAATAACCTCCCCTCGTTTCGGATGTCCATATCTCGAAACTGGCCTTAGTTGTGTTTGGACAATATCTCAGATAAAGAGAAAATTTCCAAAGGTTTGTTTCCTCATCAAACTTCTCATCAGCACTTGGAGATGAGATGCCATTTGACGGCTGTAAAGAAACTTCAAAGGTTGTTTCCTCGTCAAACTTCTTACCAGCACTTGGAGGTAAGATGCCATTTGACGGCTGTAAAGAAACTTCAAAGGTTGTTTCCTCGTCAAACTTCTTACCAACGCTTGGAGGTAAGATGCCATTTGACGGCTGTAAAGAAACTTCAAAGGTTTGTTTCCTCGTCAAACTTCTTACCAACGCTTGGAGGTAAGATGCCATTTGACGGCTGTAAAGAAACTTCACCATCTTCCCTTTTGACTTGACGTCTTTGAAAGAATGTCATATGGCCTCGTGATCTTTTGAGGGGCTAATGACTTTGTTTGAAGGCGGACGAACTGTTTTCGGGGTGAAAACTGCCATTCATCGACTCTGCCTGGGGAATCAACAAACTGTTTTCCTAATAGGAAAACTGCCATTCATCGACTCTGTGGGGAATTAAACATCCCAGAAACAGACAAACTGTTTGAAGAAACTGCCATTTGTCGATCTCTTGAGTATTTAACATACAAACTGTCTTTTCTTGGGAAAAGACTGCCATTTTCCAATTGCTAGGGGAGCAAACTGTCTTCTACTGGGAGAGACTGCCATTTGTCGACCCTGTCATGAAAGAAAGTGAGCAAACTGTCTTCTGCTGAAAGAGACTGCCATTTGCTGACTCTGTTATGATAGAAAGTGAGCAAACTGTCTTCTGATGAAAGAGACTGCCATTTGCTGACTTTGTTGGGGAATCTAAACTATCTTCTGGATGAAGACTACCATTCACTGACTCCGCTGGGGAATCTGAACTATCTTCTGGACGAAGACTACCATTCGCTGATTCCGCTGGGGAATTATTTGTCAATCTGCTGGGAGATTCTGAATTATTTTCTTTGACGAAAAGTGGCATTTCCGGATCTTGCTGGGGAAATACCAAACTTGTAGGGAATTCAAAAATGCGAAGTAGACTATCTTATTTGAAGAAGACTGTCGAGTGTCGCTCTGCAGGAGAATCTCGGCTGAGGAATTCCAAAAGTGAACAAACTATCTCTTTGAGGGAGACTACCATCTGTTGACTTGCTTGGGGAGATCCTCGTGTATGAACTGTTGTCTCGAACAAAAAAAGTTTCTCCGGAACTTGCAGGGGTAACTTGAGCTCATGCCTCAATGACTTAGGCATTCACAGGATCAAAGCCTGACTTGACTATGCAATTGTAATGTAATGTATGCATGAATATTATGACAATGATAAAATGTAAAGTGAATGTGAATAGAATTGTCGCGGATGTAAAATCCTATGATACGACTTGAATTCTTGTTGATCAGAAGATGTCCTCTTCTTGTAGTTCGAACTCTGTTGGGAATATCTGGTTATCAGTTGTCCACTGTCCGAAATGAGTAATATGAATTGAAGTGAAGATCCGTCATCGGGAGATGTTCGCAAAGCGACCTCATGGGGAAATCTTAGTTCCCGGAGTCTTAACCGTTCTCGGAGCAACTGTTTGCATTCTTCCTATTGTTTGTAAACCTTAGAAAGAAATTTCACCTTTATTTTTGCAAGTAAATTCATTTTATTTTATGAAAACATTTGTTTCAAGAGAATGACTGTTTAAACTTGAAATGCATTTCAAGAAACTGAATAAGACTAGATTGCAAAGGAAAGCACAAGGCTCAAATTATTATATATGGAATGGTAATCAGCCAAATGCTTGATTCCATGGAGTATTTAATCAGCCAAATGCTTAGTTCCCGGAGTCTTAATCGTGACGACCGTTATCTTTCCCTTCCACTCCAAGTCGCGCTATATTTGTGCTTCGTAGAAGATGACCTACTGCTGATGAACACTCCGCTATGGATTTTTGAATGATCAAGTTTGTCCTGGACACAGTTACTTGCCATATATCCCTAACTTTTGCGTAAACTACCCCTTTCGGGTTTTAAGTCTACCGGGATTGATTATATTTTTTTTATATGTCTCTAACTTTTGCCTGAATCGCCCTTTCGGGTTTTCGATTCACCGAGACGCTCTTTTTTGCCTAAGCCGCTCTTTGCGAGTTTTCAACTTAGCGAGCTGTTCTTTTGATTATTTAGGCGAAGTATTTCTTGACTGCGTCGACGTTCACAGGACGGGTGAATTCTTCTCCATCCATAGTCGTGAGTATTAAGGCTCCTCCTGAGAAAGCTCTCTTGACCACGTAGGGGCCATCATAATTGGGAGTCCATTTCCCTCTCGAATCTGTGAGAAAAGATTGAATCTTTTTGAGTACAAGGTCGCCTTCTTTGATCGTGCGAGGTCGAACCTTTTTGTCGAAAGCTTTCTTCATTCTTTGTTGATATAGCTGTCTGTGGCATAAAGCTGTCATGCGCTTTTCTTTGATTAAGTTCAATTCATCGAATCTGCTTTGACACCACTCGGCTTCTGTTAATTTTGCCTCCATCAAGACTCTCATTGATGGGATTTCAACCTCTATAGGTAGGACTGCCTCCATGCCATATACAAGGGAGAAAGGAGTTGCTCCAGTCGAAGTACGTACTGATGTACGGTAACCATGAAGAGCATACGGGAGCATTTCATGCCAATCTTTGTAAGTGATGACCATCTTCTGAATGATTTTCTTGATGTTTTTGTTAGCTGCTTCTACAGCTCCATTCATCTTTGGTCTGTAAGGAGATGAGTTGTGATGTTCAATCTTGAATTCTTCACAAAGCTCCTTCATCATTTTGTTATTCAAATTTGACCCATTGTCAGTGATTATCTTGCTAGGAATGTCGTAGCGACAGATGATGTGATTCTTGATAAACCTGACGACAACTTGTCTTGTAACGTTTGCATATGAAGCTGCTTCAACCCATTTGGTGAAATAGTCTATTGCTACCAAGATGAAGCGATGTCCGTTGGACGCTTTTGGCTCAATCATTCCAATCATGTCGATTCCCCACATGGAGAAAGGCCAAGGGGAAGAGAGTATGTTGAGAAGAGATGGTGGCACATGAATTCTATCGGCGTAGATCTGACATTTGTGACACCTCTTTGTGTACTGGTAGCAATCTGACTCCATTGTCAGCCAATAATATCCTGCTCTCAGTATTTTCCTGGTCATGGTGTGTCCATTGGTGTGAGTACCAATGGAACCTTCATGTATTTCTCTCATGAGTATTTCTGCTTCTTTTCTGTCAACGCATCGGAGCAGAACCATGTCGAAGTTTCTCTTGTACAGAACATCTTCATTCAGGAAGAATCTACAAGCTAACTTTCTCAAAGTCTTTCTATCTTTCTTTGACGCCCCAAGAGGGTACTCTTGCTTTTGAAGAAAGTTCTTGATGTCGTGATACCACGGTTTGTCGTCGATGATTGCTTCTACTGTGAACACATGAGCGGGCCTATCCAGGCGCATAACATCGATCCGAGGAGTGTCATTCCAATGATTTATCCTAATCATGGAAGAGAGTGTGGCTAATGCATCAGCCAAGTTGTTTTCTTCACGAGGAATGTGATGAAAATCTACCCTGTCGAAGAATGGTAACAATCTTCTTGCGTAGTCTTTGTAAGGAATTAGCCCTGGTTGGCGTGTTTCCCATTCTCCTTTGATTTGATTGATGACCAAAGCAGAATCTCCATATACATCCAAGTGTTTGATTCTTAGATCCATGGCTTCTTCAAGACCCATGATGCAAGCTTCATATTCGGCCTCATTGTTTGTGCATTTGAAAGTTAATCTGGCGGTAAATGGAATATGGGTACCCTGAGGTGTAACAATGATTGCCCCAATTCCTCGTCCATAAGCATTGACAGCTCCGTCAAAGATTAAGCCCCACTGGGATCCTATCTCAGGTCCTTCGTCTGGTAGTGGCTCGTCGTAATCTTTCATCTTGAGGTACATGACGTCCTCGTCCGGAAAGTCGTAACTGGTTGATTCATGACCATTGAGTGGGTGGTGAGCCAGGTGCTCAGCTAGAATGCTTCCTTTCACGGCTTTCTGTGCGTGATACTCAATGTCATATTCTGATAACAACATTTGCCAACGGGCAATTCTCCCAGTTAAAGCAGGCTTCTCAAAGATGTACTTGATTGGATCCATACGAGAGATCAAACAAGTAGTATGTCGAATCATGTACTGGCGGAGACGCTTGGCAACCCAGGCCAAAGCACAACACGTCTTCTCGAGCATGGAGTAGCGGGATTCACAGCCAGTGAACTTCTTGCTCAGGTAGTAAATGGCATGCTCTTTTCTCTTCGTCTCGTCTTGCTGTGCAAGGACACAACCCATGGAATCTTCTAATACGGTTAAGTACATTATCAAAGGTCTTCCTTCCACTGGAGGAGACAAGATGGGTGGTTCGAGCAGATATTCCTTAATGCTGTCGAACGCTTTCTGACAATCGTCTGTCCAGACGCAACTTTGATTTTTCCGTAGAAGTTTGAAAATAGGAGCGCAAGTTGCAGTCATGAGATATATGAATCTCGAGATGTAATTCAGACGTCCAAGAAATCCTCTAACTTGTTTCTCGGTTCTGGGTGAAGGCATTTCTTGAATCGCCTTGACTTTGTCTGGATCTACTTCAGTTCCTCGTTCGCTGACGATGAAACCAAGGAGTTTTCCTGAGTAGACACCAAAGGTGCATTTGTTGGGATTCAGGCGAAGCTGAAACTTCCGTAAGCGTTGAAATAACTTTGTCAGATCATGTATGTGATCTTCTTCATTTTCTGATTTGGCAATCATGTCGTCCACATAGACTTCCACTTCTTTATGCATCATGTCGTGGAAAAGCGTAGTCATGGCCCTTTGATAAGTTGCCCCTGCGTTCTTTAGTCCAAAAGGCATAACACAATAGCAGAACGTTGTCGCGGGCGAAAAATCGTTGTCTTTTTTCTGGATGAGACACCTGATGCCTTCTTTGGGCTCGAGTGCTCAAAAAAATGATTTTTCTTTTGTACGGACCAAACTTTTTATTGTTTCCAAAGGAGGAAAAGGAAAAAAGCTGCAATAACCTAAAAGTGGGGGGAGAGATCTTTGGGTAAGAGGGTTGGTTATACGAAGGGAAGGTATTAGCACCCAACGTATCTATAGTACTCTATAGGTTTCTTTATTTTGTTTATTCCATTCTTGTTATGAGAGGTTCTTGTGAAAAAGAGGTGGGACCTAAGGTGTTTGTTTGATTATGCTCGCAAAGATCATCGCGATCCTCTGCATACATATCCCTTAGAGGGAATCAGAGCATCTGTAGCTCGGGGTCTACGGGTGCTAAGGTTTGAATGGTTTTTTTTGTTTTGTTTTGCTCGCCAAGGATCGACCTTGTGCCTACGTATTCTCAAAGGGATGTTGAGAAAGTCAGAGCAATCGTAGTTCCCACTTATGCTAGTGGAAGCAAAGGAAAATAGACAAATGTCGTCTAAATGCTAGATGTATCTAATCTATATCATCACATACATCTGTTTGATTTTTGTTTGTTTAACCAGCCTTGTGGCAAAAACTTTCAATGAAGTCAGCCTTGTGACAAAAAGTTTCAATGAAGTCAGCCTTGTGACAAAAACTTTGATTAATCATCCAGTACGGTGGTAAAACAGTTTGATTGATTAGCCAGCCTTGTGGCAAAAAGAAGTTTGATTGATTGATTGTTTGTGATGATATAGAAGAGATACTCCTATCATAGAGATGATAAATGTCTAATCTCCTAGGGTATTTGATTTGGATATTGGGGATGCTTATAAGAAGCCCGTGGGTCCTTGTACGAAGCCCAAGAGGAGGCTATCCGAGGGTCCTTGCATTGTAAGCCCAAGAGGAGGCTATGGGAGGGACAATCCAGGGTCCTTGCATTGTAAGCCCAAGAGGAGGCTATGGGAGGGTCACTCGTTTGTACAAAGCCCAAGGGGAGGCATGGTATAGTTGGTTTGAGCTCTTAGAGCGATTTCACCGGGAAACCATACTCTATGTCCTAACCTAAACTAGGGGAGATTCTTTGCACGAAGCCCAATAGGAGGCTATGGGGAACCTAGTGTTATACTAAGTTGAACAAGCACACATATCACACAATCACAAATATGAACAGGTACGAACAAATATGAACAAGTACATGAACAAATATGAATAGGTATGAACAATTATATATATGACAAAGTGTGTGTATATAATGGAGTTTATGAAGGAAATATACCTGTAAGCATGATCCAGTTGTATACACAGGGCTCGGGACTCACACTCGGGGAGAAGTCCACTTGAGTTTATTCAAAGCTATGTAAACAGGTATTTACAAAGGGGCTTGGGACTTATACCTACATGGAGGCCCATGGTATTTTTGGGAAGATTTAAAGAAACCTTCATTTTTGGTTTGTTATTCAAAGTTGAAAAAACAGATTGATTGAGATATGTACAAAAGGCGTACAATGAAATACCTAATTTCATGTACTGGAATGGGTATGTACAAAAGGGGCTTGGGACTTATACCTACGTGGAGGCCCGTGGTATATTTTTAAAAAGTTTTGAAGTTTCTTTGAAGTTTTGTTGTTTTGAAAATGATTTGAAAATTGTTTTAAAAGATTTTATTTTGAAGAAGTTTTATTGTTTTGAAAACTGTACAAAAAGAAAAGAAATGGGACTTACAGTCTCTAATATTCGAGAGGCCCCACTTCATTTTGAAAATCGATTGATTAATCAAAAAGGATAAAAAAAAAGAAGTGGTTTATCGTTTTGAAAAAGAATCGCGATTGCTCGTCTTAAAACGATTTGAATTTGAAAGAAAACAACTTAATTAAGTTAAAACAAGTTTTAATACTCAATTAAGACCTAAATGATTAGGGTTTGATCACAAAAAATATTTACAAGTGATTAGGTTAAAAATTAAATGAAAAACAATATTTAAAGTATTTAAAAACACTTAAAAATGTATCATTTTAAACCTAATTAAAAGTATATTAAATAAATCTTTTTTTGTGATTTTTTTTTGATATTGTCAAAATATGTATATTAAATAAGAGGTGTGTAAAAAATGAATCAAAAATAAGTTGATTTGATTGGTTAAATTAAAGGATGAATTTGTGAAAAAAATGAACAAAATAAGTGATTAAAAAAATGGTTTTGTCTTCACTAAGACTTGAACCCACGCCCTTGTGTTCACCAGCCAAAACACTTGCCAACCCAGCTGCGCGCGCAGCTTGTTACTATAACAACTCCATTTAATTATATTTGAAAATTAACATTTGAAATTTCTGAACAGAAAATGGCGCCAAGAACACCATCCCCATTTGATTTTGAAAATTCTTGAAACTGAACCAAATTGATCAAGTAAAGGGTCTATCTTGCTCGGTTTTGGACGAGGAACATGATGATAGCATTTAATTTCATTTATTTTAACCCTAAGGCCATTGATTCTCTGATGAACACGAAGAACCCTAATTCTATGATTCATTCTAAAATCGTGTATGTGCAAGTTAAGATGCAATTGATTGAGGGTTAATGATCCTCATAGGTGCAGAAACAAGATGGTATGCTCACATTTCATTTATGATGCGTGCAAGTATGAGTTTGAAGTTCATGAGGCTTACCTTCAAAAACGGCCAAAGTGGAGATTGAATTCTTCAGTAGAGGTGTTACAGATGCTTTGCAATGATCTGGATAGCTTCAATGATGATTATGGAACATGTCTGGATGCTTGGAGTGAACTGAATTCATCTGAGCATAGCCATGAGACCCGATCTGCAGTTGCTTGGAGTGAGGATCGAATTTGATGATGGAGGTGTTTCAGATCATGGATGATGATTGGTATAGCTCATATATGATATATGGAATGTGTTTGGATGATTAACTTGGACAGATATGGGCTAGTGTGAATTTTGGCATGATAAGGCTCTCTTTATGCAAACATGGTGGTTGAAGAGTGATTCTGAGATTTAGGTGTTTTTGGGGTGTGTGGATGGATCAAACACATCACATTTGATGTTTATGAGATGTTAGAACCCTCACTTTGGCCAGAAATTGCAAGAGATGGAAATTGCAATTCTCCCTCTTTGAAACTCATGAAACTTGCAACTTAAGAAAGAAGAGAGAAAACCTATGATTATGAGGTTTTGGTGTGAATTGAAGAGTGGAAATGACCTCTATTTATAGGCCAAAGTTTCTGAATACAAAGCTCTTGCAAGTTGATCAAGAATGATGATTTGGCTTAAGAGATAAAATGGAATCTTTCACATTAAATGCAAATGGTTAAAGTAACTAAACCATGGTTATTTTGGCCAAGCTTCTTATCTCTTTCCATTCTGATCTCAAATCAGAAAATATCATTCAATCATTGCTTTGGTGTGTCATTGCTTGAATTATAGGCCATATAGTATTGAACTTAGTGAAAATGGCTTGTAATTTCATGCATAATGACCTCTAATTGCAAAATTCAAAACCATAGCTACACTCCATATTTTTTCATGCTCTTGGACATTTTGGAAAGCTCATATTACACACTTCAAAACC
The DNA here is from genome assembly GCF_029867415.1 of Vicia villosa. Classification (NCBI taxonomy): domain Eukaryota; kingdom Viridiplantae; phylum Streptophyta; class Magnoliopsida; order Fabales; family Fabaceae; genus Vicia; species Vicia villosa. The sequence goes on from NC_081182.1 coordinate 177,629,854, forward strand.
CTAGTTGAAAGTTTCTTCAAGATCCTTAAGGAAGTGGGTGAAAAAGATCCATGAACTTTGAGAAAAATGAAGTTTCAAGTGAAATTTTCCAAAGATGCCAACTTTGAAGCTCCATATCTCTTAAATGGTTGATCTTATGGAAAAAATTTATATGTGTCAAAGTTGTTTATTGGATCAAAATCTACAACTTTCATGTTGGGAGTTTTTTTCAGTTTGTAGGTGAAATTTTGAGTTATTCCCCTCCAAAGTTTGGAAAAAACCATGAAAAACACTTAGAAAAATTTTCTAAGTATGAAAGTCAAACTTTTGACTTTTTGATTCTTGATTGATTTTCTTGATTTTTCTTGATCAAATGACTTCTCATATCATATATTGATGATTTAAAACTTCAAAAGTCATGGTTGACCAAAATTCCCCAAAAGTCAATGGCGATCTTGTACAGTTGACTTTTTCAGACGAATCGCGTTTCCGGAGATTTCAAATGAAACAGGCTACCCTCATCAAATGAATGGTATGAATGGATCACATTGAAGCATTAGAGGATATTGAGCCATGGTTTGAGTTGTGGCACCATGTCCTGATTAAAAAGTCAGTTGTTCAGTGAATTAGGTCAAAAACCCTAATTGTCGACCTGATGAAATTGATGACTGTGGATCTTGAATTGAGACACAATCTTCATTGGATATTGTCATAGGGATTATTTGAAGATGATTGAAACCTTTGATTGACTTCCTGGGGATTTTTAGGGTTTCCTAAATGTGATCCCTGATTTCAGTCCCTGATAGTTCAAAACCCTGATCTGAGGATTTGTCTGATCAATCTTTGTGTAGGAGATGTTATGAGCCAATGGATTAGGTCAAAATGATGCACTTGAGGTCTTGATATCATGTCCCAAGCCATTAGGTCAAATTCTGAGCAAAAGTCAGGAGTGTGCTGTCTTCAGTCAAAACCCTAATTTGGTCGATTCAGAGCCTTTGAGCTTGTTGAAATGAATCTCTGAGGACCAAATGTTGATTGCTGATGAAGATAGTTCTTTTGAGATGGAGGGAGAACAAAACCCTAATTGATTGTTACTTGTACTGATGAGTGATTTCTTGATTAAACCCTGCTGAGTCACAAGTAGCAAACACAAGCTATGCAATCTTGTTAGAGATGCAAATGATGCATATGCAATGATATGAGGTGGTATCTTATTTCAAAAATTGGGGTATGACAGATGCCCCTATTTAAGTTTCTTCAACCTGAGACATGAAGATTGAAAATCTTCGTTTTGATAGGGTGGAAGAGACTTAAATATCAGAAGACGCAAATTTTGGACCTAAGATACCAAAATTGCGAATGATGCAAGGATATCTTTTCCAAGGGAATATCAAGAACTGACTCCGCTGGGGAAAAGAGATTGGGAAGGATACCTCAATCCGTTTTAGGAAGAGAATCCGTTTTCTTTCTTTTCGGGAAAGCAAGTGTATGCTTCACCGGGGAATGATAGCTTTGTAAGAAAAGCTTACCTATCGACATTACCGACTATCTGCATAGGGATAGACTTGTTAATAATGCGAAGGTGAAAGGTATGAAACTGTGTTACCGACTATCAGCATGGTGATAAACTTGACAAGGTAAAAAGAGTTTCAAAGGTTCGGTTAATATTATCGACTATCAGCATGGGGATAGACATGTTTAATAATATAACCAGAACAAAAGGTTACCGACTACCAGCCTTGTGATAGTGGTTTTGAAGACATGATCAATTATCAGCCAAGTGATAAAATGATTCTGGAGACTTTGCTAGGGAAATTACTGGTTATTCAGCCTTGTGAACAGTAATAAGGCCCTGATCGTCAAATGGTCTTCATGATTGATTTCCTTGAGAGGAAAAATCTTTTGAAAGAGAAATAAGCCGCTCAGATGATGAGGCTATTGCTTATTGTCTGTTTTCACGACTCTATTTGGGAATCGGAACTTGAATCTTTGGTAAAGACAGGGTTCTATCCATGAATGAATTGGAAAGAAACGGTCAAACAAGACTTTGTACCCATGAGGAATGAACTCAACTGGGGATTTTCTCCTTCGTTTTGAGAGGAGAAAACTAAAGCAACCTTCTTCCACGAGGAATGATCTCAGTGGGGAACTGGAGAAAGAAAATGTTCTTTCTGCTTATGGGTGACAACCTACTGGAGAGATGACACGCCCATACCTGTTTCTTTTCTTCTTTTTCTTTTCTTCTTTTTTTGCTTTTTTTTTGCTTGGGATAGATATATCCTGAACAAGTGAACGAGTGCATAAATGATGCAAATATGTATGAATGATGAATGTCATGAATGTCGTATGCATGCTGACGAAATTGACAGACAAAGAAGTGTATACTGGAGACGGACCGACGTCGCAATGCAACCAGATACTTGGCAAATGTTCTTCAACACGGTGCAGATAACACGAGTGATGAATGGTGCTGCATGTTTTAAACTTCTCTGGGGAAGACAATCATCTTTTCTCATTGAGATGGAAGAACCTCCTCACTGGAGATGAAAGATCTTCTTCACTGGGGATAAAAAACCTTCTTCACTGGGGATAAAAAACCTTCTTCACTGGGGATAGCAGAGCTTTTCCTATCATAATCCTTGATTCGTCCTATGGAGATAGCTGTTGATGTTCCTTCTGTTGTTCACAACTCAAAGGAAAATTTCGCTTTTATTTTGAAAGAGGAAAGTAAATTCATTTAAAACTTTTTCTTTTCTTTCAAAAACGAATAACACAATTAAAGCGTCATTTTGCAAGCTAAAAGAAATTAGAGATTGCAAACAAGTGGGCACAAGGCTCAAATTTATTTAATAGGATGGTAATCAGCTAAAGGCGTGATTCCATGGAGTATTTACAAAAGTTGGAAATGGTAATTATGCGGAAAAGGCTACATTGAAAGCAATAACCACTATTCCCCCCAACAACTTTGAGTTCCAACTGTGCTTGTTGCTTCAGATTGGCGATAATTTGATCGAAGATCCTTTGATGGAAAAGACTCTTCAGGTGACGAAGTATGGACTGATGCAGTTACTTTGTCATGAATCCCTAATTTTTGCCTAGATTGCCCTTTCAGGTTTTCAATCTACCAGGATGAAATTTTTCTGTTTATTGTCTCTAATTTTTGCCTGGACCGCCCTTTCAGGTTTTCAGTCCACCGAGACGCTCATTTTTGCCTAAGTCGCCCTTTGCGGGTTTTCGACTTACCGAGCTGTTCTTTTGTATTTTTTAGACAAAGTATTTCTTGACTGCATCAGCATTCACAGGATGTGGGAGTTCATCACCATCCATGGTTGCAAGAATCATGGCGCCGCCAGAAAATGTTCTTTTGACAACATACGGGCCTTCATAATTAGGAGACCATTTGCCCCTAGAATCTGGTTGAAAAGACAAGATCTTTTTAAGCACGAGGTCGCCTTCTCGAAATTCACGAGGTCGAACCTTTTTGTTGAAGGCTTGTTTCATCCTTGCTTGGTATAACTGTCCATGGCATAGAGTAGTCATACGTTTTTCTTCGATTAAGTTCAACTGATCGTATCTGTTTTGACACCATTCAGCCTCTGATAACTTAGTCTCCATGAGGACTCTCATTGATGGGATTTCAACTTCTACGGGGAGCACAGCTTCCATGCCGTATACTAGAGAAAAAGGGGTTGCCCCTGTTGAAGTACGCACTG